>NW_028119899.1:0-125228 GCF_965119305.1 Pelophylax lessonae | reverse complement strand
AGATCATACCTGGAGACAGATATCATACCTGGAGACAGATCATACCAGGAGACAGATCATACCTGGAGACAGATCATACCTGGAGACAGATATCATACCTGGAGAAAGATCATACCTGGAGACAGATCATACCAGGAGAGAGATCATACCTGGAGACAGATATCATACCTGGAGACAGATCATACCAGGAGACAGATCATACCTGGAGAGAGATCATACCTGGAGAGAGATCATACCTGGAGACAGATCATACCTGGAGACAGATCATACCTGGAGAGAGATCATACCTGGAGAGAGATCATACCTGGAGAGAGATCATACCTGGAGAGAGATCATACCTGGAGACAGATATCATACCTGGAGACAGATCATACTTGGAGACAGATCGTACCTGGAGAGAGATCATATCAGGAGACAGATCATACCTGGAGAGAGATCATACCTGGAGAGAGATCATACCAGGAGACAGATCATACCTGGAGACAGATCATACCTGGAGAAAGATCATACCTGGAGACAGATCACACCTGGAGAGAGATCATACCTGGAGAGAGATCATACCTGGAGAGAGATCATACCAGGAGACAGATCATACCTGGAGACAGATCATACCAGGAGAGAGATCATACCTGGAGAGAGATCATACCTGGAGACAGATCAACCTGGAGAGAGATCATACCTGGAGAGAGATCATACCTGGAGACAGATCATACCTGAAGAGAGATCATACCTGGAGACAGATCACACCTGGAGAGAGATCACACCTGGAGAGAGATCATACGTGGAGAGAGATCATACCTGGAGAGAGATCATACCTGGAGACAGATCATACCGGGAGACAGATCATACCTGAAGACAGATCACACCTGGAGAGAGATCATACCTGGAGAGAGATCATACCTGGAGAGAGATCACACCTGGAGAGAGATCATACCTGGAGACAGATCACACCTGGAGACAGATCGTACCTGGAGACAGATCACACCTGGAGACAGATCATACCAGGAGACAGATCATACCTGGAGACAGATCATACCTGGAGACAGATCATACCAGGAGACAGATTATACCTGGAGACAGATCATACCAGGAGACAGATCATACCTGGAGAGAGATCATACCAGGAGACAGATCATACCTGGAGAGAGATCATACCTGGAGAGAGATCATACCTGGAGAGAGATCATACCTGGAGACAGATCATACCTGGAGACAGATCATACCTGGAGAGAGATCATACCTGGAGACAGATCATACCTGGAGACAGATCACACCTGGAGACAGATCATACCTGAAGACAGATCATACCTGGAGAGAGATCACACCTGGAGAGAGATCATACCTGGAGACAGATCACACCTGGAGACAGATCGTACCTGGAGACAGATCACACCTGGAGACAGATCATACCAGGAGACAGATCATACCTGGAGACAGATCATACCTGGAGACAGATCATACCAGGAGACAGATCATACCTGGAGAAAGATCATACCAGGAGACAGATAATACCTGGAGAGAGATCATACCTGGAGACAGATATCATACCTGGAGACAGATCATACCTGGAGACAGATATCATACCTGGAGACAGATATCATACCTGGAGAAAGATCATACCTGGAGACAGATCATACCAGGAGAGAGATCATACCTGGAGACAGATATCATACCTGGAGACAGATCATACCAGGAGACAGATCATACCTGGAGACAGATCATACCTGGAGACAGATATCATACCTGGAGAAAGATCATACCTGGAGACAGATCATACCAGGAGAGAGATCATACCTGGAGACAGATATCATACCTGGAGACAGATCATACCAGGAGACAGATCATACCTGGAGAGAGATCATACCTGGAGAGAGATCATACCTGGAGACAGATCATACCTGGAGACAGATCATACCTGGAGAGAGATCATACCTGGAGAGAGATCATACCTGGAGAGAGATCATACCTGGAGAGAGATCATACCTGGAGACAGATATCATACCTGGAGACAGATCATACTTGGAGACAGATCGTACCTGGAGAGAGATCATATCAGGAGACAGATCATACCTGGAGAGAGATCATACCTGGAGACAGATCATACCTGGAGAGAGATCATATCTGGAGACAGATCATACCTGGAGACAGATCATACCTGGAGAGAGATCATACCTGGAGACAGATCATACCTGGAAACAGATCGCACCTGGAGAGAGATCATACCTGGAGAGAGATCATACCTGGAGAGAGATCATACCAGGAGACAGATCATACCTGGAGACAGATCATACCAGGAGAGAGATCATACCTGGAGAGAGATCATACCTGGAGACATATCATACCTGGAGAGAGATCATACCTGGAGAGAGATCATACCTGAAGACATATCATACCTGGAGAGAGATCATACCTGAAGACAGATCATACCTGGAGAGAGATCATACCTGGAGGGAGATCATACCTAGAGACAGATCATACCAGGAGACAGATCATACCTGGAGACAGATCATACCTGGAGACAGATCATACCAGGAGAGAGATCATACCTGGAGAGAGATCATACCTGGAGAGAGATCATACCAGGAGACAGATCATACCTGGAGACAGATCATACCAGGAGAGAGATCATACCTGGAGAGAGATCATACCAGGAGACAGATCATACCTGGAGACAGATCATACCTGGAGAAAGATCATACCTGGAGACAGATCACACCTGGAGAGAGATCATACCTGGAGAGAGATCATACCTGGAGAGAGATCATACCAGGAGACAGATCATACCTGGAGACAGATCATACCAGGAGAGAGATCATACCTGGAGAGAGATCATACCTGGAGACAGATCAACCTGGAGAGAGATCATACCTGGAGAGAGATCATACCTGGAGACAGATCATACCTGAAGAGAGATCATACCTGGAGACAGATCACACCTGGAGAGAGATCACACCTGGAGAGAGATCATACGTGGAGAGAGATCATACCTGGAGAGAGATCATACCTGGAGACAGATCATACCGGGAGACAGATCATACCTGAAGACAGATCACACCTGGAGAGAGATCATACCTGGAGAGAGATCATACCTGGAGAGAGATCACACCTGGAGAGAGATCATACCTGGAGACAGATCACACCTGGAGACAGATCGTACCTGGAGACAGATCACACCTGGAGACAGATCATACCAGGAGACAGATCATACCTGGAGACAGATCATACCTGGAGACAGATCATACCAGGAGACAGATTATACCTGGAGACAGATCATACCAGGAGACAGATCATACCTGGAGAGAGATCATACCAGGAGACAGATCATACCTGGAGAGAGATCATACCTGGAGAGAGATCATACCTGGAGAGAGATCATACCTGGAGACAGATCATACCTGGAGACAGATCATACCTGGAGAGAGATCATACCTGGAGACAGATCATACCTGGAGACAGATCACACCTGGAGACAGATCATACCTGAAGACAGATCATACCTGGAGAGAGATCACACCTGGAGAGAGATCATACCTGGAGACAGATCACACCTGGAGACAGATCGTACCTGGAGACAGATCACACCTGGAGACAGATCATACCAGGAGACAGATCATACCTGGAGACAGATCATACCTGGAGACAGATCATACCAGGAGACAGATCATACCTGGAGAAAGATCATACCAGGAGACAGATAATACCTGGAGAGAGATCATACCTGGAGACAGATATCATACCTGGAGACAGATCATACCTGGAGACAGATATCATACCTGGAGACAGATATCATACCTGGAGAAAGATCATACCTGGAGACAGATCATACCAGGAGAGAGATCATACCTGGAGACAGATATCATACCTGGAGACAGATCATACCAGGAGACAGATCATACCTGGAGACAGATCATACCTGGAGACAGATATCATACCTGGAGAAAGATCATACCTGGAGACAGATCATACCAGGAGAGAGATCATACCTGGAGACAGATATCATACCTGGAGACAGATCATACCAGGAGACAGATCATACCTGGAGAGAGATCATACCTGGAGAGAGATCATACCTGGAGACAGATCATACCTGGAGACAGATCATACCTGGAGAGAGATCATACCTGGAGAGAGATCATACCTGGAGAGAGATCATACCTGGAGAGAGATCATACCTGGAGACAGATATCATACCTGGAGACAGATCATACTTGGAGACAGATCGTACCTGGAGAGAGATCATATCAGGAGACAGATCATACCTGGAGAGAGATCATACCTGGAGAGAGATCATACCAGGAGACAGATCATACCTGGAGACAGATCATACCTGGAGAAAGATCATACCTGGAGACAGATCACACCTGGAGAGAGATCATACCTGGAGAGAGATCATACCTGGAGAGAGATCATACCAGGAGACAGATCATACCTGGAGACAGATCATACCAGGAGAGAGATCATACCTGGAGAGAGATCATACCTGGAGACAGATCAACCTGGAGAGAGATCATACCTGGAGAGAGATCATACCTGGAGACAGATCATACCTGAAGAGAGATCATACCTGGAGACAGATCACACCTGGAGAGAGATCACACCTGGAGAGAGATCATACGTGGAGAGAGATCATACCTGGAGAGAGATCATACCTGGAGACAGATCATACCGGGAGACAGATCATACCTGAAGACAGATCACACCTGGAGAGAGATCATACCTGGAGAGAGATCATACCTGGAGAGAGATCACACCTGGAGAGAGATCATACCTGGAGACAGATCACACCTGGAGACAGATCGTACCTGGAGACAGATCACACCTGGAGACAGATCATACCAGGAGACAGATCATACCTGGAGACAGATCATACCTGGAGACAGATCATACCAGGAGACAGATTATACCTGGAGACAGATCATACCAGGAGACAGATCATACCTGGAGAGAGATCATACCAGGAGACAGATCATACCTGGAGAGAGATCATACCTGGAGAGAGATCATACCTGGAGAGAGATCATACCTGGAGACAGATCATACCTGGAGACAGATCATACCTGGAGAGAGATCATACCTGGAGACAGATCATACCTGGAGACAGATCACACCTGGAGACAGATCATACCTGAAGACAGATCATACCTGGAGAGAGATCACACCTGGAGAGAGATCATACCTGGAGACAGATCACACCTGGAGACAGATCGTACCTGGAGACAGATCACACCTGGAGACAGATCATACCAGGAGACAGATCATACCTGGAGACAGATCATACCTGGAGACAGATCATACCAGGAGACAGATCATACCTGGAGAAAGATCATACCAGGAGACAGATAATACCTGGAGAGAGATCATACCTGGAGACAGATATCATACCTGGAGACAGATCATACCTGGAGACAGATATCATACCTGGAGACAGATATCATACCTGGAGAAAGATCATACCTGGAGACAGATCATACCAGGAGAGAGATCATACCTGGAGACAGATATCATACCTGGAGACAGATCATACCAGGAGACAGATCATACCTGGAGACAGATCATACCTGGAGACAGATATCATACCTGGAGAAAGATCATACCTGGAGACAGATCATACCAGGAGAGAGATCATACCTGGAGACAGATATCATACCTGGAGACAGATCATACCAGGAGACAGATCATACCTGGAGAGAGATCATACCTGGAGAGAGATCATACCTGGAGACAGATCATACCTGGAGACAGATCATACCTGGAGAGAGATCATACCTGGAGAGAGATCATACCTGGAGAGAGATCATACCTGGAGAGAGATCATACCTGGAGACAGATATCATACCTGGAGACAGATCATACTTGGAGACAGATCGTACCTGGAGAGAGATCATATCAGGAGACAGATCATACCTGGAGAGAGATCATACCTGGAGACAGATCATACCTGGAGAGAGATCATATCTGGAGACAGATCATACCTGGAGACAGATCATACCTGGAGAGAGATCATACCTGGAGACAGATCATACCTGGAAACAGATCGCACCTGGAGAGAGATCATACCTGGAGAGAGATCATACCTGGAGAGAGATCATACCAGGAGACAGATCATACCTGGAGACAGATCATACCAGGAGAGAGATCATACCTGGAGAGAGATCATACCTGGAGACATATCATACCTGGAGAGAGATCATACCTGGAGAGAGATCATACCTGAAGACATATCATACCTGGAGAGAGATCATACCTGAAGACAGATCATACCTGGAGAGAGATCATACCTGGAGGGAGATCATACCTAGAGACAGATCATACCAGGAGACAGATCATACCTGGAGAGAGATCATACCTGGAGAGAGATCATACCTGGAGACAGATCACACCTGGAGAGAGATCATACCTGGAGACAGATCACACCTGGAGAGAGATCATACCTGGAGAGAGATCATACCTGGAGACAGATCATACCGGGAGACAGATCATACCTGAAGACAGATCACACCTGGAGAGAGATCATACCTGGAGAGAGATCATACCTGAAGACAGATCATACCTGGAGAGAGATCATACCTGGAGAGAGATCACACCTGGAGAGAGATCATACCTGGAGAGAGATCACACCTGGAGACAGATCATACTAGGAGACAGATCATACCTGGAGACAGATCATACCTGGAGACAGATCAGACCAGGAGACAGATCATACCTGGAGACAGATCATACCAGGAGACAGATCATACCTGGAGAGAGATCATACCAGGAGACAGATCATACCTGGAGAGAGATCATACCTGGAGAGAGATCATACCTGGAGACAGATCATACCTGGAGAGAGATCATACCTGGAGACAGATCATACCTGGAGACAGATCACACCTGGAGACAGATCATACCTGAAGACAGATCATACCTGGAGAGAGATCTTACCTGGAGAGAGATCACACCTGGAGAGAGATCATACCTGGAGACAGATCACACCTGGAGACAGATCGTACCTGGAGACAGATCACACCTGGAGACAGATCATACCTGGAGACAGATCATACCTGGAGACAGATCATACCAGGAGACATATCATACCTGGAGACAGATCATACCAGGAGACAGATCATACCTGGAGAGAGATCATACCTGGAGACAGATCATACCTGGAGACAGATATCATACCTGGAGAAAGATCATACCTGGAGAGAGATCATACCTGGAGACAGATATCATACCTGGAGAAAGATCATACCTGGAGACAGATCATACCAGGAGAGAGATCATACCTGGAGACAGATATCATACCTGGAGACAGATCATACCAGGAGACAGATCATACCTGGAGAGAGATCATACCTGGAGAGAGATCATACCTGGAGACAGATCATACCTGGAGAGAGATCATACCTGAAGAGAGATCATACCTGGAGAGAGATCATACCTGGAGACAGATATCATACCTGGAGACAGATCATACTTGGAGACAGATCGTACCTGGAGAGAGATCATATCAGGAGACAGATCATACCTGGAGAGAGATCATATCAGGAGACAGATCATACCTGGAGAGAGATCATACCTGGAGAGAGATCACACCTGGAGAGAGATCATACCTGGAGACAGATCACACCTGGAGACAGATCGTACCTGGAGACAGATCACACCTGGAGACAGATCATACCAGGAGACAGATCATACCTGGAGACAGATCATACCTGGAGACAGATCATACCTGGAGAGAGATCATACCTGGAGAGAGATCATACCTGGAGACAGATCATACCTGGAGACAGATCATACCTGGAGAGAGATCATACCTGGAGACAGATCATACCTGGAGACAGATCACACCTGGAGACAGATCACACCTGAAGACAGATCATACCTGGAGAGAGATCATACCTGGAGAGAGATCACACCTGGAGAGAGATCATACCTGGAGACAGATCATACCTGGAGACAGATCATACCAGGAGACAGATCATACCTGGAGAGAGATCATACCTGGAGACAGATCATACCAGGAGACAGATCATACCTGGAGAGAGATCACACCTGGAGACAGATCATACCTGGAGACAGATCATACCTGGAGACAGATCATACCAGGAGACAGATCATACCAGGAGACAGATCATACCTGGAGACAGATCATACCTGGAGAGAGATCATACCTGGAGACAGATCATACCAGGAGACAGATCATACCTGGAGAGAGATCACAACTGGAGACAGATCATACCTGGAGACAGATCATACCAGGAGACAGATCATACCAGGAGACAGATCATACCTGGAGACAGACCATACCTGGAGACAGATCATACCTGGAGACAGAGATCATACCTGGAGAGAGATCATACCTGGAGACAGATCATACCTGGAGACAGAGATCATACCTGGAGAGAGATCTTACCTGGAGACAGATCATACCTGGAGATAGATCACACCTGGAGACAGATCATACCTGGAGACAGATCACACCTGGAGACAGATCATACCTGGAGAGAGATCATACCTGGAGAGAGATCACACCTGGAGACAGATCACACCTGGAGAGAGATCATACCTGGAGAGAGATCATACCTGGAGACATATCATACCTGAAGACAGATCATACCTGGAGACAGATCACACCTGGAGAGAGATCATATCAGGAGACAGATCATACCTTGAGACAGATCACACCTGGAGACAGATCACACCTGGAGAGAGATCACACCTGGAGAGAGATCATACCTGGAGACAGATCATACCTGGAGAGAGATCATACCTGGAGAGAGATCATACCTGGAGACAGATCATACCTGGAGACAGATCATACCTGGAGAGAGATCATACCTGGAGACAGATCATACCTGGAGACAGATCCTAGCAGGAGAGAGATCATACCTGGAGAGAGATCATACCTGGAGAGAGATCATACCTGGAGACAGATCACACCTGGAGAGAGATCATACCTGGAGAGAGATCATACCTGGAGACATATCATACCTGAAGACAGATCATACCTGGAGACAGATCACACCTGGAGAGAGATCATATCAGGAGACAGATCATACCTTGAGACAGATCACACCTGGAGACAGATCACACCTGGAGAGAGATCACACCTGGAGAGAGATCATACCTGGAGACAGATCATACCTGGAGAGAGATCATACCTGGAGAGAGATCATACCTGGAGACAGATCATACCTGGAGACAGATCATACCTGGAGAGAGATCATACCTGGAGAGAGATCATACCTGGAGACAGATCACACCTGGAGAGAGATCATATCAGGAGACAGATCATACCTGGAGACAGATCATACCTGGAGACAGATCACACCTGGAGACAGATCACACCTGGAGAGAGATCACACCTGGAGAGAGATCATACCTGGAGAGAGATCATACCTGGAGACAGATCATACCTGGAGAGAGATCATAGCAGGAGAGAGATCATACCTGGAGAGAGATCACACCTGGACACAGATCACACCTGGAGAGAGATCACACCTGGAGAGAGATCATACCTGGAGACAGATCATACCTGGAGAGAGATCATAGCAGGAGACAGATCATACCTGGAGACAGATCATAGCAGGAGAGAGATCATACCAGGAGACAGATCATACCTGGAGACAGATCATACCAGGAGACAGATCACACCTGGAGAGAGATCACACCTGGAGAGAGATCATACCTGGAGACAGATCATACCAGGAGACAGATCATACCTGGAGAGAGATCACACCTGGAGACATATCATACCTGGAGACAGATCATACCTGGAGACAGATCATACCAGGAGACAGATCATACCAGGAGACAGATCATACCTGGAGACAGATCATACCTGGAGAGAGATCATACCTGGAGACAGATCATACCAGGAGACAGATCATACCTGGAGAGAGATCACACCTGGAGACAGATCATACCTGGAGACAGATCATACCAGGAGACAGATCATACCAGGAGACAGATCATACCTGGAGACAGATCATACCTGGAGACAGATCATTCCTGGAGACAGAGATCATACCTGGAGAGAGATCTTACCTGGAGACAGATCATACCTGGAGATAGATCACACCTGGAGACAGATCATACCTGGAGACAGATCACACCTGGAGACAGATCATACCTGGAGAGAGATCATACCTGGAGAGAGATCACACCTGGAGACAGATCACACCTGGAGAGAGATCATACCTGGAGAGAGATCATACCTGGAGACATATCATACCTGAAGACAGATCATACCTGGAGACAGATCACACCTGGAGAGAGATCATATCAGGAGACAGATCATACCTTGAGACAGATCACACCTGGAGACAGATCACACCTGGAGAGAGATCACACCTGGAGAGAGATCATACCTGGAGACAGATCATACCTGGAGAGAGATCATACCTGGAGAGAGATCATACCTGGAGACAGATCATACCTGGAGACAGATCATACCTGGAGAGAGATCATACCTGGAGAGAGATCATACCTGGAGACAGATCATAGCAGGAGAGAGATCATACCTGGAGACAGATCATACCAGGAGACAGATCATACCAGGAGACAGATCATACCTGGAGACAGATCATACCTGGAGAGAGATCATACCTGGAGACAGATCATACCAGGAGACAGATCATACCTGGAGAGAGATCACACCTGGAGACAGATCATACCTGGAGACAGATCATACCAGGAGACAGATCATACCTGGAGACAGATCATACCTGGAGACAGATCATACCTGGAGAGAGATCATACCTGGAGACAGATCATACCTGGAGACAGAGATCATACCTGGAGAGAGATCTTACCTGGAGACAGATCATACCTGGAGATAGATCACACCTGGAGACAGATCATACCTGGAGACAGATCACACCTGGAGACAGATCATACCTGGAGAGAGATCATACCTGGAGAGAGATCACACCTGGAGACAGATCACACCTGGAGAGAGATCATACCTGGAGAGAGATCATACCTGGAGACATATCATACCTGAAGACAGATCATACCTGGAGACAGATCACACCTGGAGAGAGATCATATCAGGAGACAGATCATACCTTGAGACAGATCACACCTGGAGACAGATCACACCTGGAGAGAGATCACACCTGGAGAGAGATCATACCTGGAGACAGATCATACCTGGAGAGAGATCATACCTGGAGAGAGATCATACCTGGAGACAGATCATAGCAGGAGAGAGATCATACCTGGAGAGAGATCATACCTGGAGAGAGATCATACCTGGAGACAGATCATACCTGGAGACAGATCATACCTGGAGAGAGATCATACCTGGAGAGAGATCATACCTGGAGACAGATCATAGCAGGAGAGAGATCATACCTGGAGAGAGATCATACCTGGAGAGAGATCATACCTGGAGAGAGATCACACCTGGAGAGAGATCATACCTGGAGAGAGATCATACCTGGAGACATATCATACCTGAAGACAGATCATACCTGGAGACAGATCACACCTGGAGACAGATCACACCTGGAGAGAGATCACACCTGGAGAGAGATCATACCTGGAGACAGATCATACCTGGAGAGAGATCATACCTGGAGAGAGATCATACCTGGAGACAGATCATACCTGGAGACAGATCATACCTGGAGAGAGATCATACCTGGAGAGAGATCATACCTGGAGACAGATCACACCTGGAGAGAGATCATATCAGGAGACAGATCATACCTGGAGACAGATCATACCTGGAGAGAGATCACACCTGGAGACAGATCACACCTGGAGAGAGATCACACCTGGAGAGAGATCATACCTGGAGAGAGATCATACCTGGAGACAGATCATACCTGGAGAGAGATCATAGCAGGAGAGAGATCATACCTGGAGAGACATCACACCTGGAGACAGATCACACCTGGAGAGAGATCACACCTGGAGAGAGATCATACCTGGAGAGAGATCATACCTGGAGACAGATCATACCTGGAGAGAGATCATAGCAGGAGAGAGATCATACCAGGAGACAGATCATACCTGGAGACAGATCATACCAGGAGACAGATCACACCTGGAGAGAGATCATATCAGGAGACAGATCATACCTTGAGACAGATCACACCTGGAGACAGATCACACCTGGAGAGAGATCACACCTGGAGAGAGATCATACCTGGAGACAGATCATACCTGGAGAGAGATCATACCTGGAGACAGATCATACCTGGAGACAGATCATACCTGGAGACAGATCATACCTGGAGAGAGATCATACCTGGAGAGAGATCATACCTGGAGACAGATCATAGCAGGAGAGAGATCATACCTGGAGAGAGATCATACCTGGAGAGAGATCATACCTGGAGACAGATCACACCTGGAGAGAGATCATACCTGGAGAGAGATCATACCTGGAGACATATCATACCTGAAGACAGATCATACCTGGAGACAGATCACACCTGGAGAGAGATCATATCAGGAGACAGATCATACCTTGAGACAGATCACACCTGGAGACAGATCACACCTGGAGAGAGATCACACCTGGAGAGAGATCATACCTGGAGACAGATCATACCTGGAGAGAGATCATACCTGGAGAGAGATCATACCTGGAGACAGATCACACCTGGAGAGAGATCATATCAGGAGACAGATCATACCTGGAGACAGATCATACCTGGAGAGAGATCACACCTGGAGACAGATCACACCTGGAGAGAGATCACACCTGGAGAGAGATCATACCTGGAGAGAGATCATAGCAGGAGAGAGATCATACCTGGAGAGAGATCACACCTGGAGACAGATCACACCTGGAGAGAGATCACACCTGGAGAGAGATCATACCTGGAGAGAGATCATACCTGGAGACAGATCATACCTGGAGAGAGATCATAGCAGGAGAGAGATCATACCAGGAGACAGATCATACCTGGAGACAGATCATACCAGGAGACAGATCACACCTGGAGAGAGATCACACCTGGAGAGAGATCATACCTGGAGAGAGATCACACCTGGAGAGAGATCATACCTGGAGAGAGATCATACCTGAAGACAGATCATACCTGGAGACAGATCACACCTGGAGAGAGATCACACCTGGAGACAGATCACACCTGGAGACAGATCACACCTGGAGAGAGATCATACCTGGAGACAGATCATACCTGGAGGGAGATCACACCTGGAGGGAGATCACACCTGGAGACAGATCATACCTGAAGTTCAGCTTTGGGAACAACAAAACCATTTGCTGGCACGTGCAATTTCGGGTCCTGGCTTGTTTGGTATCCATTTATTTATCTTAATGTCATCTTTTATATTTTACCTAAAAATTTGGTATTATATTGTGTTTGGGTGCCTGAAAATGTATTTTAGTGTTTTCTTCCTCAAAATATGCGTTAGCTAAATAACTGTGCAAATGTTGTGCCATAGAAAAAATTGCACCCCTATGTGATAAAAAAATTATAAAAAAAAATTTAACTTGTAAAATAATAGCGTTGCACCCAAGCACATAAAACCCCTCCCCCCCAAAAACAAAAAATGTTAGGGTCCCCACCCCACCAATATGCATGTGTCGGGGGCGCTTACACATGAAAATGTTGATTGCGATACACATGTTACATATCACTGGACATGCCGGAGAGCAATCATTTTATCACAAGAGCTCACAATCAACTCTAATCTGATGACCTATAGGGGGCTTTTAAGGCGTTGCCTATGGAAAATATAGGGTACTGAGGTATGACGCCATTTCACGGGCGCACGGAATATTAAGGTTAGACATGTTGGGTGTCTATTTACTCGGTGTAACCTCATCTTTTATATTCTACCCAAAAATGAGGTAATTTAATGTGATTGTGTCCCCTAAAATTAACTATTTGTTTACTAACATTTGCGTTTGCTAGACCTTTGCGCTAATCTTGTGTAGCTACCTCCATGTAATTCTCCGGGGTCTCTGCTTTCAGAATACAATGTTCGGGCGTTTTATGCAAACTTTAGGACTAAAATTATTTTTTAAACCTGTGCAAAAATGGCTCCAGCAGCGAAAGGGTTAAAGTAATTTCTAGACCAAAAAAAAAATGAGTTTAAAATTTCTGAAAAAAAAAAAAAAGACCAATTGTCACGGTAGACAAGGGGTTAAAGTGGAACCCCAGACCCAACTTTTTGTTCTAGCTTTGCACAGAGCAGAGAAGGGTTAGACCCCCCCCCCCCACACCCCTCCCCCATGCCAGGTCTTTATTGCTGTCTGTGTCCCACTGGAGAGATTTCCCCTTCTGTTCTGATGGGGACACGGAATTAGAATCCCACCGGAGGATTTGTCTCTTCGGCTTTGGCCCATGGATGAAGTTCGGTTCTCCGTGTGAATTCGATGTGGGGAAACGCGGAATGTTCGGGGGGGAAGGATCCTGCGGGAAACGTTCGGGGAGAAGGATCCTGCGGGAAAGCGGAATGTTCGGGGTGAAGGATCCTGCGGGAAAGCGGAATGTTCAGGGTGAAGGATCCTGCGGGAAGCGTTCGGGGTGAAGGATCCTGCGGGAAAGCGGAATGTTGGGGGTGAAGGATCCTGCGGGAAGCGTTCGGGGTGAAGGATCCTGCGGGAAGCGTTTGGGGTGAAGGATCCTGCGGGAAGCGTTGGGGGTGAAGGATCCTGTGGGAAGCGTTCGGGGTGAAGGATCCTGCGGGAAAGCGGAATGTTCAGGGTGAAGGATCCTGCGGGAAACGTTCGGGGAGAAGGATCCTGCGGGAAAGCGGAATGTTCGGGGTGAAGGATCCTGCGGGAAGCGTTCGGGGTGAAGGATCCTGCGGGAAAGCGGAATGTTGGGGGTGAAGGATCCTGCGGGAAGCGTTCGGGGTGAAGGATCCTGCGGGAAGCGTTTGGGGTGAAGGATCCTGTGGGAAGCGTTGGGGGTGAAGGATCCTGCGGAATGTTCCGGATGAAGAATCCGCACAGAACAATATTTCTTCCCCGGTATAGAAGAGATGGGACCCCGAGGAAGGCCCGTGATGGGATTTTTTCATGTTCTTCCCCATGGCATGCTTACATTTCACAGGCCGCCTGTAATGCCTTGGCACCGGCCCAAAGCCGTGACTGACGCCAATAATCAGCAGGTTAAACAATATGGAGGGCCTCTCGCTTCATACAAACCTCCAACAAAGAAAAGCTTCCGACTCTCCATAGAAATGTCACACGGAGGTCACTGGGCTGTAATGGAAAATGAAACCTCAACCCCCACCGAGGGCTCAGACCATAGGAGTGCAGATCTTATGCAGGAGCAGAGCTTGGACCTTTTCCCAGGAAGCAATATGGATTATAGTGCATGGATCTGTGACCAGACTGGGGGGACAACATGGAGGAAGAGTCTGCAGATAGACCCCCCCAACACCACTGCTCCATGGCCAGACTGGGGGGACAACATGGAGGATGGGTCTGCAGATAGACCCCCCCATCCCCACTCCTCCATGACCAGACTGGGGGGACAACATGGAGGATGGGTCTGCAGATAGACCCCCCCAACACCACTGCTCCATGACCAGACTGGGGGGACAACATGGAGGATGGGTCTGCAGATAGACCCCCCCATCCCCACTCCTCCATGACCAGACTGGGGGGACAACATGGAGGATGGGTCTGCAGATAGACCCCCCCAACACCACTGCTCCATGACCAGACTGGGGGGACAACATGGAGGATGGGTCTGCAGATAGACCCCCCCATCCCCACTCCTCCATGACCAGACTGGGGGGACAACATGGAGGATGGGTCTGCAGATAGACCCCCCCAACACCACTGCTCCATGACCAGACTGGGGGGACAACATGGAGGATGGGTCTGCAGATAGACCCCCCCAACACCACTGCTCCATGACCAGACTGGGGGGACAACATGGAGGATGGGTCTGCAGATAGACCCCCCCCAACACCACTGCTCCATGACCAGACTGGGGGGACAACATAGAGGATGGGTCTGCAGATAGACCCCCCCCCAACACCACTGCTCCATGACCAGACTGGGGGACAACATGAGGGACATGTCTGGGGATAGATACCACTGCCCTATTAAAGATTGGATGAACAACACAAGGCAAGTGCCTACAGATAGACCCCCTGACACCACTGATCCATGGCCAGATTTGGGGCACAACACGAGGGTCACATCTGGGGTCAGACACCATTGCCCTATGAAAGATTGGATGGACAATACGAGGGAAGCGCCAGCAGATAGAACCCCTGACATTGCTGAGCCATGGTCAGATTTGGGGGACAACATGAGGGATCCATCTGGGGCTTGACCCCCCTGACACCACTGCTCCTTGACCAGAAAGGAGGCATAACATAAGGGATGTGTATGCAGTCAGAACTCCTGACACCCATGGGTCACACTGTGTGGACCTGAACACTGCTCCATGAGAACATGGAGGAAAAGTCTGCAGATAGACCCCCTGACACATCTGCCCGTTGGCCAGAATGGAGAGATAACCTGAGGAGGGGCTCTGCGGCTCTTCTTCTTGTACACGCAGGGTTCAGCTTGTACACAACGTATGCAAAAAACATTTCTAATGCAGCTTCCTTGGAGCCTTTTAAGGAGAACTCCAGTTTCAGAAAGGACTTATTCCTGGTGACCCTTCCCGGGAGAAAGGACTTATTCCTGGTGACCTTTCCAGGAAGAGAGGACTTATTCCTGGTGACCCTTCCTGGGAGAAAGGACTTATTCCTGGTGACCTTTCCCGGGAGAAGGGACTTATTCCTGGTGACCTTTCCAGGGAGAGAGGACTTATTCCTGGTGACCTTTCCCGGGAGAAAGGACTTATTCCTGGTGACCTTTCCCGGGAGAAGGGACTTATTCCTGGTGACCTTTTCCGGGAGAAAGGACTTATTCCTGGTGACCTTTCCCGGGAGAAAGGACTTATTCCTGGTGACCTTTCCCAGGAGAAAGGACTTATTCCTGGTGACCTTTCCCGGGAGAAAGGACTTATTCCTGGTGTCCCTTCCTGGGAGAAAGGACTTATTCCTGGTGACCTTTCCCGGGAGAAAGGACTTATTCCTGGTGTCCCTTCCTGGGAGAAAGGACTTATTCCAGGTGACCTTTCCTAGGAGAAAGGACTTATTCCTGATGACCTTTCCCGGGTGACTTGTCCCTTGTGTCTGATAATGTTCTGCACTTCTCCTGTCCTCCTCCAGGAAAGGTCACCGGGAATAAGTCCTTTCTCCCGGGAAGGGTCACCAGGAATAAGTCCTTTCTCCCAGGAAAGGTCACCAGGAATAAGTCCATTCTCCCAGGAAAGGTCACCAGGAATAAGTCCTTTCTCCCAGGAAGGGTCACCAGGAATAAGTCCTTTCTCCCGGGAAAGGTCACCAGGAATAAGTCCTTTCTCCCGGGAAACGTCACCTGGAATAAGTCCTTTCTCGCGGGAAAGGTCACCAGGAATAAGTCCTTTCTCCCAGGAAGGGTCACCAGGAATAAGTCCTTTCTCCTGGGAAAGGTCACCAGGAATAAGTCCTTTCTCCCGGGAAGGGTCACCAGGAATAAGTCCTTTCTCCCGGGAAGGGTCACCAGGAATAAGTCCTTTCTCCCGGGAAGGGTCACCAGGAATAAGTCCTTTCTCCTGGGAAAGGTCACCAGGAATAAGTCCTTTCTCCCGGGAAGGGTCACCAGGAATAAGTCCTTTCTCCCGGGAAGGGTCACCAGGAATAAGTCCTTTCTCCCGGGAAGGGTCACCAGGAATAAGTCCCTTCTCCCGGGAAGGGTCACCAGGAATAAGTCCTTTCTTTTTTTGTCCTGGCTGCCTCAGTTTTTCTTTAATGATAACTTTGCAGCGGATCATTTTTAGATGTTTTTTTCCCGTTGTGCGATTTGCGTTTCCCCGGTTAAGTGGCGTCATTTCTTGGCTCAGTGGCTCCATCGAACGAATGGACAAGACACTAATGACTGCGCGTGTCAACCAAATCCAGCAGATGACTCACGAGGGTGACAGCGCCCCGGCATTGTATTCAGAAACAAATTATCATTCAGTCAATCACGTTGCTCCACAACACAAGCCGCCGCGCGTTGCCCCGGAAACCATTGATGAATCGCGCCTTAAAAACTCGCCATGAATATTTAAGTAAAAGTGAAAGGAATCAGATGGGTGACAGGGGATATTTTTATACGCCGCGTGTCCTAATGGAACGCACTGGGCGCATTCGCTGATCTCCATTCGTCAGACAAACCAACTGAAAAATAAAAGTCACCATTGGACGGAAGAGTGGGGGATGGAAAAGTCTGAACCGTCAAGGTCATCCTGCGGACGATGATGGTTTCCAGGACCATCATTCAGCAGTGGAGGGCAGTAGGGATTCCTGGCCATTTTCTGACCGTGGGCATTAAGGTCCATATTCTGGCTTTGTAGTCAAATATCCGAGAGGCAGTATCTGAGGAAAGACGAAGGGTCCGGGGGGGTGATGATATATTAGGGGGCAGTATCTGAGGAAAGACCAAGGGTCCGGGGGGTGATGATATATTAGGGGGCAGTATCTGAGGAAAGACCAAGGGTCCGGGGTCCGGGGAGAGATGATATATTAGGGGGCAGTATCCGAGGAAAGACCAAGGGTCCGGGGTTCGGGGGGTGATGATATATTAGGGGGCAGTATCTGAGGAAAGAAAAAGGGTCCGGGGTCCGGTGAGAGATGATATATTAGGGGGCAGTATCCGAGGAAAGACGAAGGGTCCGGGGGGGGGGTGATGATATATTAGGGGGCAGTATCTGAGGAAAGACAAAGGGTCCGGGGGGGTGATGATATATTAGGGGGCAGTATCCGAGGAAAGACGAAGGGTCCGGGGGGGGGTGATGATAGATTAGGGGGCAGTATCTGAGGAAAGACAAAGGGTCCGGGGGGGTGATGATATATTAGGGGGCAGTATCCGAGGAAAGACGAAGGGTCCGGGGGGTGATGATATATTAGGGGGCAGTATCCGAGGAAAGACGAAGGGTCCGGGGGGGTGATGATATATTAGGGGGCAGTATCCGAGGAAAGACGAAGGGTCCGGGGGGGGTGATGATATATTAGGGGGCAGTATCCTAGGAAAGACGAAGGGTCCGGGGGGGTGATGATATATTAGGGGGCAGTATCTGAGGAAAGACGAAGGGTCCGGGGGGGTGATGATATATTAGGGGGCAGTATCCGAGGAAAGACGAAGGGTCCGGGGGGGTGATGATATATTAGGGGGCAGTATCTGAGGAAAGACCAAGGGTCCGGGGGGTGATGATATATTAGGAGGCAGTATCTGAGGAAAGACGAAGGGTCCGGGGGGTGATGATATATTAGGGGGCAGTATCTGAGGAAAGACGAAGGGTCCGGGGAGAGATGATATATTAGGGGGCAGTATCTGAGGAAAGACGAAGGGTCCGGGGTCCGGGGGGTGATGATATATTAGGGGGCAGTATCTGAGGAAAGCCGAAGGGTCGGGGGGGGGTGATGATATATTAGGGGGCAGTATCTGAGGAAAGTCGAAGGGTCCGGGGTCCGGGGAGAGATGATATATTAGGGGGCAGTATCTGAGGAAAGACGAAGGGTCCGGGGGGTGATGATATATTAGGGGGCAGTATCTGAGGAAAGACGAAGGGTCCGGGGGGTGATGATATATTAGGGGGCAGTATCTGAGGAAAGCCGAAGGGTCGGGGGGGTGATGATATATTAGGGGGCAGTATCTGAGGAAAGACAAAGGGTCCGGGGTCCGGGGGGGTGATGATATATTAGGGGGCAGTATCTGAGGAAAGACGAAGGGTCCGGGGGGTGATGATATATTAGGGGGCAGTATCTGAGGAAAGACGAAGGGTCCGGGGGGTGATGATATATTAGGGGGCAGTATCTGAGGAAAGACGAAGGGTCCGGGGGGGGATGATATATTAGGGGGCAGTATCTGAGGAAAGACGAAGGGTCCGGGGTCCGGGGGGTGATGATATATTAGGGGGCAGTATCTGAGGAAAGACGAAGGGTCCGGGGGGGGTGATGATATATTAGGGGGCAGTATCTGAGGAAAGACGAAGGGTCCGGGGGGGGATGATATATTAGGGGGCAGTATCTGAGGAAAGACGAAGGGTCCGGGGTCCGGGGGGTGATGATATATTAGGGGGCAGTATCTGAGGAAAGACGAAGGGTCCGGGGGGGGTGATGATATATTAGGGGGCAGTATCTGAGGAAAGACGAAGGGTCCGGGGGTGATGATATATTAGGGGGCAGTATCTGAGGAAAGACGAAGGGTCCGGGGGGGTGATGATATATTAGGGGGCAGTATCTGAGGAAAGCCGAAGGGTCCGGGGGGGGTGATGATATATTAGGGGGCAGTATCTGAGGAAAGACGAAGGGTCCGGGGTCCGGGGGGTGATGATATATTAGGGGGCAGTATCTGAGGAAAGACGAAGGGTCCGGGGGGGTGATGATATATTAGGGGGCAGTATCTGAGGAAAGACGAAGGGTCCGGGGGAGAGATGATATATTAGGGGGCAGTATCTGAGGAAAGACAAAGGGTCCGGGGGGGTGATGATATATTAGGGGGCAGTATCCGAGGAAAGACGAAGGGTCCGGGGGGGGGGTGATGATAGATTAGGGGGCAGTATCTGAGGAAAGACAAAGGGTCCGGGGGGGTGATGATATATTAGGGGGCAGTATCCGAGGAAAGACGAAGGGTCCGGGGGGTGATGATATATTAGGGGGCAGTATCCGAGGAAAGACGAAGGGTCCGGGGGGTGATGATATATTAGGGGGCAGTATCTGAGGAAAGACGAAGGGTCCGGTGGGTGATGATATATTAGGGGGCAGTATCTGAGGAAAGACGAAGGGTCCGGGGGGGTGATGATATATTAGGAGGCAGTATCTGAGGAAAGACAAAGGGTCCGGGGGGGTGATGATATATTAGGGGGCAGTATCCGAGGAAAGACGAAGGGTCCGGGGGGGGTGATGATAGATTAGGGGGCAGTATCCGAGGAAAGACGAAGGGTCCGGGGGGTGATGATATATTAGGGGGCAGTATCCGAGGAAAGACGAAGGGTCCGGGGGGTGATGATATATTAGGGGGCAGTATCCGAGGAAAGACGAAGGGTCCGGGGGGGTGATGATATATTAGGGGGCAGTATCTGAGGAAAGACGAAGGGTCCGGGGGGGTGATGATATATTAGGGGGCAGTATCTGAGGAAAGACGAAGGGTCCGGGGGGGTGATGATATATTAGGGGGCAGTATCTGAGGAAAGACGAAGGGTCCGGGGGGGTGATGATATATTAGGGGGCAGTATCTGAGGAAAGACGAAGGGTCCGGGGGGGTGATGATATATTAGGGGGCAATATCTGAGGAAAGACGAAGGGTCCGGGGGGGTGATGATATATTAGGGGGCAGTATCTGAGGAAAGCCGAAGGGTCGGGGGGGTGATGATATATTAGGGGGCAGTATCTGAGGAAAGACAAAGGGTCCGGGGTCCGGGGGGGTGATGATATATTAGGGGGCAGTATCTGAGGAAAGACGAAGGGTCCGGGGGGTGATGATATATTAGGGGGCAGTATCTGAGGAAAGACGAAGGGTCCGGGGGGGGTGATGATATATTAGGGGGCAGTATCTGAGGAAAGACGAAGGGTCCGGGGGGTGATGATATATTAGGGGGCAGTATCTGAGGAAAGACGAAGGGTCCGGGGGGGGTGATGATATATTAGGGGGCAGTATCTGAGGAAAGACGAAGGGTCCGGGGGGGGGGTGATATATTAGGGGGCAGTATCTGAGGAAAGACGAAGGGTCCGGGGGGGGGGTGATGATATATTAGGGGGCAGTATCTGAGGAAAGACGAAGGGTCCGGGGGGTGATGATATATTAGGGGGCAGTATCCGAGGAAAGACGAAGGGTCCGGGGGGGTGATGATATATTAGGGGGCAGTATCTGAGGAAAGCCGAAGGGTCCGGGGGGGGTGATGATATATTAGGGGGCAGTATCTGAGGAAAGACAAAGGGTCCGGGGGGGGGTGATATATTAGGGGGCAGTATCCGAGGAAAGACGAAGGGTCCGGGGGGGGGGGATGATAGATTAGGGGGCAGTATCTGAGGAAAGACAAAGGGTCCGGGGGGGTGATGATATATTAGGGGGCAGTATCCGAGGAAAGACGAAGGGTCCGGGGGGTGATGATATATTAGGGGGCAGTATCTGAGGAAAGACGAAACGAAGGGTCCGGGGGGGGGGTGATGATGTATTAGGGGGCAGTATCTGAGGAAAGACGAAGGGTCCGGGGGGTGATGATATATTAGGGGGCAGTATCTGAGGAAAGACGAAGGGTCCGGGGGGGGTGATGATGTATTAGGGGGCAGTATCTGAGGAAAGACGAAGGGTCCGGGGGGGTGATGATATATTAGGGGGCAGTATCTGAGGAAAGACGAAGGGTCCGGGGGGGGTGATGATATATTAGGGGGCAGTATCTGAGGAAAGACGAAGGGTCCGGGGGGGTGATGATATATTAGGGGGCAGTATCTGAGGAAAGACGAAGGGTCCGGGGGGGGTGATGATGTATTAGGGGGCAGTATCTGAGGAAAGACGAAGGGTCCGGGGGGGTGATGATATATTAGGGGGCAGTATCTGAGGAAAGACGAAGGGTCCGGGGGGGTGATGATATATTAGGGGGCAGTATCTGAGGAAAGACGAAGGGTCCGGGGGGGGTGATGATGTATTAGGGGGCAGTATCTGAGGAAAGACGAAGGGTCCGGGGGGGGTGATGATATATTAGGGGGCAGTATCTGAGGAAAGACGAAGGGTCCGGGGGGGTGATGATATATTAGTGGGCAGTATCTGAGGAAAGACGAAGGGTCCGGGGTCCGGGGGGTGATGATATATTAGGGGGCAGTATCCGAGGAAAGACGAAGGGTCCGGGGGGTGATGATATATTAGGGGGCAGTATCCGAGGAAAGACGAAGGGTCCGGGGGGTGATGATATATTAGGGGGCAGTATCTGAGGAAAGACGAAGGGTCCGGGGGGGTGATGATATATTAGGGGGCAGTATCTGAGGAAAGACGAAGGGTCCGGGGGGTGATGATATATTAGGGGGCAGTATCTGAGGAAAGACGAAGGGTCCGGGGGGGTGATGATATATTAGGGGGCAGTATCTGAGGAAAGACGAAGGGTCCGGGGGGGTGATGATATATTAGGGGGCAATATCTGAGGAAAGACGAAGGGTCCGGGGGGGTGATGATATATTAGGGGGCAGTATCTGAGGAAAGCCGAAGGGTCGGGGGGGTGATGATATATTAGGGGGCAGTATCTGAGGAAAGACAAAGGGTCCGGGGTCCGGGGGGGTGATGATATATTAGGGGGCAGTATCTGAGGAAAGACGAAGGGTCCGGGGGGGTGATGATATATTAGGGGGCAGTATCTGAGGAAAGACGAAGGGTCCGGGGGGGTGATGATATATTAGGGGGCAGTATCTGAGGAAAGACGAAGGGTCCGGGGGGTGATGATATATTAGGGGGCAGTATCTGAGGAAAGACGAAGGGTCCGGGGGGGGTGATGATATATTAGGGGGCAGTATCTGAGGAAAGACGAAGGGTCCGGGGGGGGGGTGATATATTAGGGGGCAGTATCTGAGGAAAGACGAAGGGTCCGGGGGGGGGGGGTGATGATATATTAGGGGGCAGTATCTGAGGAAAGACGAAGGGTCCGGGGGGTGATGATATATTAGGGGGCAGTATCCGAGGAAAGACGAAGGGTCCGGGGGGGTGATGATATATTAGGGGGCAGTATCTGAGGAAAGCCGAAGGGTCCGGGGGGGGTGATGATATATTAGGGGGCAGTATCTGAGGAAAGACAAAGGGTCCGGGGGGGGGTGATATATTAGGGGGCAGTATCCGAGGAAAGACGAAGGGTCCGGGGGGGGGGGGATGATAGATTAGGGGGCAGTATCTGAGGAAAGACAAAGGGTCCGGGGGGGTGATGATATATTAGGGGGCAGTATCCGAGGAAAGACGAAGGGTCCGGGGGGTGATGATATATTAGGGGGCAGTATCTGAGGAAAGACGAAGGGTCCGGGGGGGGGTGATGATGTATTAGGGGGCAGTATCTGAGGAAAGACGAAGGGTCCGGGGGGTGATGATATATTAGGGGGCAGTATCTGAGGAAAGACGAAGGGTCCGGGGGGGGGTGATGATGTATTAGGGGGCAGTATCTGAGGAAAGACGAAGGGTCCGGGGGGGGTGATGATATATTAGGGGGCAGTATCTGAGGAAAGACGAAGGGTCCGGGGGGGGTGATGATATATTAGGGGGCAGTATCTGAGGAAAGACGAAGGGTCCGGGGGGTGATGATATATTAGGGGGCAGTATCTGAGGAAAGACGAAGGGTCCGGGGGGGGGTGATGATGTATTAGGGGGCAGTATCTGAGGAAAGACGAAGGGTCCGGGGGGGGTGATGATATATTAGGGGGCAGTATCTGAGGAAAGACGAAGGGTCCGGGGGGTGATGATATATTAGGGGGCAGTATCTGAGGAAAGACGAAGGGTCCGGGGGGGGGTGATGATGTATTAGGGGGCAGTATCTGAGGAAAGACGAAGGGTCCGGGGGGGGTGATGATATATTAGGGGGCAGTATCTGAGGAAAGACGAAGGGTCCGGGGGGGTGATGATATATTAGTGGGCAGTATCTGAGGAAAGACGAAGGGTCCGGGGTCCGGGGGGTGATGATATATTAGGGGGCAGTATCTGAGGAAAGACGAAGGGTCCGGGGTCCGGGGTCCGGGGGGGTGATGATATATTAGGGGGCAGTATCTGAGGAAAGACGAAGGGTCCGGGGTCCGGGGTCCGGGGGGGTGATGATATATTAGGGGGCAGTATCTGAGGAAAGACGAAGGGTCCGGGGTCCGGGGGGGTGATGATATATTAGGGGGCAGTATCCGAGGAAAGACTAAGGGTCCGGGGTCCGGGGGGGTGATGATATATTAGGGGGCAGTATCTGAGGAAAGACGAAGGGTCCGGGGTCCGGGGGGGTGATGATATATTAGGGGGCAGTATCTGAGGAAAGACGAAGGGTCGGGGGTCCGGGGTCCGGGGGGTGATGATATATTAGGGGGCAGTATCTGAGGAAAGACGAAGGGTCCGGGGGGGTGATGATATATTAGGGGGCAGTATCCGAGGAAAGACTAAGGGTCCGGGGGGGGGGTGATGATATATTAGGGGGCAGTAAACCGGCATATAATAAATAAGTGTATTAATAAAGCTGAGGTAGAAGTTGTGGATTTCTACATGAAATGTAGATAAGATCTGAAGTCTTTTCCAAGCACTAACAGAGGTCTACTATTGCATCTCATCCTAAATCTACCAATACCCACTGCTGAAGCCCTGAGGAAGGGGAGGTCTTTTCTCCGAAACGCGTTGGTGCTCCATTGACTTAGGAATATGAATTTGTAGTAGGAGCTCCTCAATACCTACATCAGAGTTAAGCATGCATTTGGAAATTTGAGTGTCAGGGGGTGTATATGCGCTGCAGATCACCGGCTCATTATTATTATTATTATATAGGATGTATTTAGCGCCAACAGTTTGCTCAGCGCTTTACAATATAAAGGGAGACAATACAGCAATAATACCCTTCAATACAAGAGGGTTAGGACGGCTCTGCTCTTGTGAGCTCACAATCTAATAGGGAGGGGCTGGTGGAACAGAAGGTAATAGCTGTGAAGGATGGGCTGATGGGAGAAATAAAGGATTTGGTTATTAGCTGAAGGCAGGATAGGTTTTCCTGAAAAGATGGGTTTATGAGATCGTCTAAAGTGGAAAGAGTAGGAGATAGCCGGACAGATTGGGGTAAGGAGTTCCAGAGGATGGGATAGGCTCTGGAAAAGTCCTGGAGACAAGCATTGAGGGAGGAGACAAGGGAGCTAGAGAGCCGGGGGTCTTGGGAGAAGCACATAGGACAGTTTGGTTGATATATAAAGACAAGATTGGTGATGTAGCTCGGGCAGAGCTGTGGATGGCTATGTATGTTATTGGTAATTTTTAAAATTTATTCATTGGGCAATGGGAAGCCAGTGGAGGGATTGGCAGAGAGGGGTGGAGGACACTGAATGGAGGCCAGTGGAGGGATTGGCAGAGAGGGGTGGAGGACACTGAATGGAGGCCAGTGGAGGGATTGGTAGAGAGGAGTGGAGGACACTGAATGGAGGGCAGTGGAGGGATTGGTAGAGAGGGATGGAGGACACTGAATGGAGGCCAATGGAGGGATTGGCAGAGAGGGGTGGAGGACACTGAATGGAGGCCAGTGGAGGGATTGGTAGAGAGGGGTGGAGGACACTGAATGGAGGCCAGTGGAGGGATTGGTAGAGAGGGATGGAGGACACTGAATGGAGGCCAATGGAGGGATTGGCAGAGAGGGGTGGAGGACACTGAATGGAGGCCAGTGGAGGGATTGGCAGAGAGGGGTGGAGGACACTGAATTGAGGCCAGTGGAGGGATTGGCAGAGAGGGGTGGAGGACACTGAATGGAGTCCAGTGGAGGGATTGGCAGAGAGGGGTGGAGGACACTGAATGGAGGCCAGTGGAGGGATTGGCAGAGAGGGGTGGAGGACACTGAATTGAGGCCAGTGGAGGGATTGGCAGAGAGGGGTGGAGGACACTGAATGGAGGCCAGTGGAGGGATTGGTAGAGAGGGATGGAGGACTCTGAATGGAGGCCAGTGGAGGGATTGGTAGAGAGGGGTGGAGGACACTGAATGGAGGCCAGTGGAGGGATTGGTAGAGAGGGATGGAGGACACTGAATGGAGGCCAATGGAGGGATTGGCAGAGAGGGGTGGAGGACAGTAAATGGAGGCCGGTGGATGGATTGGCAGAGAGGGGTGGAGGACAGTAAATGGAGGTTAGTGGAGGGAGTGGTAGAGATGGGTGGAGGACACTGAATGGAGGCCAGTGGAGACATTGGTAGAGATGGGTGGAGGACACTGAATGGAGGCCAGTGGAGGGAGTGGCAGAGAGAGGTGGGGGACACTGAATGGAGGCCAGTGGAGGGATTGGTAGAGAGGGGTGGAGGACACTGAATGGAGGCCAGTGGAGGGATTGGCAGAGAGGGGTGGAGGACACTGAATGGAGGCCAGTGGAGGGATTGGTAGAGAGGAGTGGAGGACACTGAGTGGAGGGCAGTGGAGGGATTGGTAGAGAGGGGTGGAGGACACTGAATGGAGGGCAGTGGAGGGATTGGTAGAGAGGGGTGGAGGACACTGAATGGAGGCCAGTGGAGGGATTGGTAGAGAGGGATGGAGGACACTGAATGGAGGCCAGTGGAGGGATTGGTAGAGAGGGGTGGAGGACACTGAATGGAGGCCAGTGGAGGGATTGGTAGAGAGGGATGGAGGACACTGAATGGAGGCCAGTGGAGGGATTGGTAGAGAGGGATGGAGGACACTGAATGGAGGCCAATGGAGGGATTGGCAGAGAGGGGTGGAGGACACTGAATGGAGGCCAGTGGAGGGATTGGTAGAGAGGGGTGGAGGACACTGAATGGAGGCCAGTGGAGGGATTGGTAGAGAGGGATGGAGGACACTGAATGGAGGCCAATGGAGGGATTGGCAGAGAGGGGTGGAGGACACTGAATGGAGGCCAATGGAGGAATTGGCAGAGAGGGGTAGAGGACACTGAATGGAGGCCAGTGGAGGGATTGGCAGAGAGGGGTGGAGGACACTGAATGGAGGTCAGTGGAGGGATTGGTAGAGAGGGGTGGAGGACACTGAATGGAGGCCAATGGAGGGATTGGCAGAGAGGGGTGGAGGACACTGAATGGAGGTTAGTGGAGGGATTGGTAGAGAGGGGTGGAGGACACTGAATGGAGGCCAGTGGTGGGATTGGTAGAGAGGGGTGGAGGACACTGAATGGAGGCCAGTGGTGGGATTGGTAGAGAGGGGTGGAGGACACTGAATGGAGGCCAGTGGTGGGATTGGTAGAGAAGGGTGGAGGACACTGAATGGAGTCCAGTGGAGGGATTGGCAGAGAGGGGTGGAGGACACTGAATGGAGGCCAGTGGAGGGATTGGCAGAGAGGGGTGGAGGACACTGAATTGAGGCCAGTGGAGGGATTGGCAGAGAGGGGTGGAGGACACTGAATGGAGGCCAGTGGAGGGATTGGTAGAGAGGGATGGAGGACTCTGAATGGAGGCCAGTGGAGGGATTGGTAGAGAGGGGTGGAGGACACTGAATGGAGGCCAGTGGAGGGATTGGTAGAGAGGGATGGAGGACACTGAATGGAGGCCAATGGAGGGATTGGCAGAGAGGGGTGGAGGACAGTAAATGGAGGCCGGTGGATGGATTGGCAGAGAGGGGTGGAGGACAGTAAATGGAGGTTAGTGGAGGGAGTGGTAGAGATGGGTGGAGGACACTGAATGGAGGCCAGTGGAGACATTGGTAGAGATGGGTGGAGGACACTGAATGGAGGCCAGTGGAGGGAGTGGCAGAGAGAGGTGGGGGACACTGAATGGAGGCCAGTGGAGGGATTGGTAGAGAGGGGTGGAGGACACTGAATGGAGGCCAGTGGAGGGATTGGCAGAGAGGGGTGGAGGACACTGAATGGAGGCCAGTGGAGGGATTGGTAGAGAGGAGTGGAGGACACTGAGTGGAGGGCAGTGGAGGGATTGGTAGAGAGGGGTGGAGGACACTGAATGGAGGGCAGTGGAGGGATTGGTAGAGAGGGGTGGAGGACACTGAATGGAGGCCAGTGGAGGGATTGGTAGAGAGGGATGGAGGACACTGAATGGAGGCCAGTGGAGGGATTGGTAGAGAGGGGTGGAGGACACTGAATGGAGGCCAGTGGAGGGATTGGTAGAGAGGGATGGAGGACACTGAATGGAGGCCAGTGGAGGGATTGGTAGAGAGGGATGGAGGACACTGAATGGAGGCCAATGGAGGGATTGGCAGAGAGGGGTGGAGGACACTGAATGGAGGCCAGTGGAGGGATTGGTAGAGAGGGGTGGAGGACACTGAATGGAGGCCAGTGGAGGGATTGGTAGAGAGGGATGGAGGACACTGAATGGAGGCCAATGGAGGGATTGGCAGAGAGGGGTGGAGGACACTGAATGGAGGCCAATGGAGGAATTGGCAGAGAGGGGTAGAGGACACTGAATGGAGGCCAGTGGAGGGATTGGCAGAGAGGGGTGGAGGACACTGAATGGAGGTCAGTGGAGGGATTGGTAGAGAGGGGTGGAGGACACTGAATGGAGGCCAATGGAGGGATTGGCAGAGAGGGGTGGAGGACACTGAATGGAGGTTAGTGGAGGGATTGGTAGAGAGGGGTGGAGGACACTGAATGGAGGCCAGTGGTGGGATTGGTAGAGAGGGGTGGAGGACACTGAATGGAGGCCAGTGGTGGGCAGACTTGTATAAAGTACTCGAAATTTCTACTTGAGTAAAAGTACAAGTGCTTGATCAAAAAGTGACTTGAGTAGAAGTGGAAGTGCTCACAGAAAAAGTTACTTAAGTAGAAGTACTAAAGTATTCAACATTTTTTTTACTTAAGTATTGCAAGTAGTTTTTTCAAAAAATTTGCTACTTAAGTACTAAAAGTAAAAAGTACCAGTAGTTTTGAAAAAAAATTTCTACTCAAGTACTGAAAGTAGAAGTACAAGTACTGTGTTATGTAGTTATTAAAGAAAGAAGTCAAAAGTTTGAACATCATATTGTTTTTTATTATTTCAAATGATTTATTCAAATGATTAACCTGTGTTTGTTAGTAGTTTCTTGATGCACTTTAAGCGCTGTAGTACCATTTATTTGTTTGTTTCATATTTTCTTTTTATTGGAAAGATTTGGTATAGCAGCTTTTATTATACACATCCTTTATTTTCGTATGCGCCGATTTACAAATGACATTATACACATTTTTTTGAGCTTTATGCAACCTGCCATCTACTGTTCTGGCAGTGGTAATTTTTTTAAAAGTAACGAGTAACTATGCAGCACAAAAAAAAATACTTGAGTAGAAGTATCAAAATCATCGAAAAAATGTAGTGAAGTAAAAGTAGAAGTAGGAGAAAAAAATTCTACTCTAGGAAAGTACAGATACCGCATTTCGGTACTTAAGTACAGTACTTAAGTAGTTCTACTTCGTTACTATACATCTCTGGTGGTGGGATTGGTAGAGAGGGGTGGAGGACACTGAATGGAGGCCAGTGGTGGGATTGGTAGAGAAGGGTGGAGGACACTGAATGGAGGCCAGTGAAGGGATTGGCAGAGAGGGGTGGAGGACACTGAATGGAGGGATTGGCAGAGAGGGGTGGAGGACACTGAATGGAGGCCAGTGGAGGGATTGGTAGAGAGGGGTGGAGGACACTGAATGGAGGCTAGTGGTGGGATTGGTAGAGAGGGGTGGAGGACACTGAATGGAGGCCAGTGGAGGGATTGGCAGAGAGGGGTGGAGGACACTGAATGGAGGCCAGTGGAGGGATTGGTAGAGAGGGGTGGAGGACTCTGAATGGAGGCCAGTGGAGGGATTGGTAGAGAGGGGTGGAGGACACTGAATGGAGGCCAGTGGAGGGATTGGTAGAGAGGGGTGGAGGACACTGAATGGAGGCCAGTGGAGGGATTGGCAGAGAGGGGTGGAGGACTCTGAATGGAGGACAGTGGAGGGATTGGTAGAGAGGGGTGGAGGACTCTGAATGGAGGCCAGTGGAGGGATTGGCAGAGAGGGGTGGAGGACTCTGAATGGAGGTCAGTGGAGGGATTGGCAGAGAGGGGTGGAGGACACTGAATGGAGGTCAGTGGAGGGATTGGCAGAGAGGGGTGGAGGACTCTGAATGGAGGTCAGTGGAGGGATTGGCAGAGAGGGGTGGAGGACTCTGAATGGAGGTCAGTGGAGGGATTGGCAGAGAGGGGTGGAGGACTCTGAATGGAGGTCAGTGGAGGGATTGGCAGAGAGGGGTGGAGGACACTGAATGGAGGCCAGTGGAGGGATTGGCAGAGAGGGGTGGAGGACACTGAATGGAGGCCAGTGGAGGGATTGGCAGAGAGGGGTGGAGGACTCTGAATGGAGGTCAGTGGAGGGATTGGCAGAGAGGGGTGGAGGACTCTGAATGGAGGTCAGTGGAGGGATTGGCAGAGAGGGGTGGAGGACACTGAATGGAGGTCAGTGGAGGGATTGGCAGAGAGGGGTGGAGGACTCTGAATGGAGGTCAGTGGAGGGATTGGCAGAGAGGGGTGGAGGACTCTGAATGGAGGTCAGTGGAGGGATTGGCAGAGAGGGGTGGAGGACTCTGAATGGAGGCCAGTGGAGGGATTGGCAGAGAGGGGTGGAGGACACTGAATGGAGGCCAGTGGAGGGATTGGCAGAGAGGGGTGGAGGACACTGAATGGAGGCCAGTGGAGGGATTGGCAGAGAGGGGTGGAGGACTCTGAATGGAGGTCAGTGGAGGGATTGGCAGAGAGGGGTGGAGGACTCTGAATGGAGGTCAGTGGAGGGATTGGCAGAGAGGGGTGGAGGACACTGAATGGAGGCCAGTGGAGGGATTGGCAGAGAGGGGTGGAGGACTCTGAATGGAGGACAGTGGAGGGATTGGTAGAGAGGGATGGAGGACACTGAATGGAGGCCAGTGGAGGGATTGGCAGAGAGCGGTGGAGGACACTGAATGGAGGCCAGTGGAGGGATTGGTAGAGATTGGTGGAGGACACTGAATGGAGGCCAGTGGAGGGATTGGCAGAGAGGGGTGGAGGACACTGAATGGAGGCCAGTGGAGGGATTGGCAGAGAGGGGTGGAGGACTCTGAATGGAGGTCAGTGGAGGGATTGGCAGAGAGGGGTGGAGGACTCTGAATGGAGGTCAGTGGAGGGATTGGCAGAGAGGGGTGGAGGACACTGAATGGAGGTCAGTGGAGGGATTGGCAGAGAGGGGTGGAGGACTCTGAATGGAGGTCAGTGGAGGGATTGGCAGAGAGGGGTGGAGGACTCTGAATGGAGGTCAGTGGAGGGATTGGCAGAGAGGGGTGGAGGACTCTGAATGGAGGCCAGTGGAGGGATTGGCAGAGAGGGGTGGAGGACACTGAATGGAGGCCAGTGGAGGGATTGGCAGAGAGGGGTGGAGGACACTGAATGGAGGCCAGTGGAGGGATTGGCAGAGAGGGGTGGAGGACTCTGAATGGAGGTCAGTGGAGGGATTGGCAGAGAGGGGTGGAGGACTCTGAATGGAGGTCAGTGGAGGGATTGGCAGAGAGGGGTGGAGGACACTGAATGGAGGCCAGTGGAGGGATTGGCAGAGAGGGGTGGAGGACTCTGAATGGAGGCCAGTGGAGGGATTGGTAGAGAGGGATGGAGGACACTGAATGGAGGCCAGTGGAGGGATTGGCAGAGAGCGGTGGAGGACACTGAATGGAGGCCAGTGGAGGGATTGGTAGAGATTGGTGGAGGACACTGAATGGAGGCCAGTGGAGGGATTGGCAGAGAGGGGTTGAGGACACTGAATGGAGGCCAGTGGAGGGATTGGCAGAGATGGGTGGAGGGCTCTGAATGGAGGCCAGTGGAGGGATTGGCAGAGATGGGTGGAGGACACTGAATGGAGGCCGGTGATGGTTATCAAGTGACCAAGGGAGAAAGTGTAGATGGAGAAGAGAAGGGGTCTGAGGACAGAACTTTGAGGGACCCCTACAAAAAGGGAAGTGGAGAGGAGGAGACAGAGTTGAAGGTAACACTGAAAGAGCCCTGTGATAGGTAGAAGGACAACCAAGGAGAGAGAAGAATCTTAAAGGCCAAGAGAGAGGAATATATTGAGAAGGAGCGGGTGGTCAAAGGCCAAAGACGTCTATTAGTAGGAGTATGAAGTAGTTCAATGTTGTGTTGGTTCCTCAAGCCTCCTTTGGCTTGAGGAACCAACACAACATTGTTCTATTATTTAGGGATGACGGCAACCACCCATACTCCTAGTAGGTCCTTAGACCACTTATGGAGTATGAAGTAGTGGCCATTGGTTTTAGCAGTTAGTAAATCTTTCCTACTATTGGACCTCTTCGGCCTTTGATACTGTCGTTGTTTAGGCTGGTTGGGTCCAGTAAGGGCTTTGTAAATATGGGGGTGATCAGCAGATGTTAGAGGGGAGGGGAAGGGGCATTAGAGAGGCAGAGATTGTTAAAGTGAACCTGTCCTTGGCTTAGGAAGAACCTAAGTTAAAGGACTTACCTCACTCCTCGCTCCGCAGGCTCCCTTCATCTGTGTAACCTCTTCTAGGTGACCCGGCTGGTGGTTACACACTTACTGGATTGGACCGAACCAAAGTCACCCTATAAAAAGGTAAATATCAAGATTTTTCTTTATAAAACTGTTGGAGGTGCTCTAGTAGGGGGGTAAGAGAAATTCGAGGAGTTTGGCCCATGTGAGTGATCGTCTTGTCAGGTAATGGCTTCTATGTAAGATACAGGATATTACCTTTCTTCTAGTAAGTTGTTTCTTCGTGCATAAAAATGACATCACAGACCACAGAGACATCATAAACAGACAATTGTTTTTAAATTCAGGGACTATAAAATTTCCCCCACAGTCATCGGAGCGATGAAGTAAGACTCGGATTTATGGACAGTGTCAGAGATTTATTGCCTAAGAAGGAAGATCAAACTTTCCCAAGAAAATCTCATCACACCATCCGTCACCGTCAGCCTTCCAGATATAATGTATATACAGCAGGAAATGTATACTTCCAAAGGCCCATAAATCTCTGAATACAGGAAACGATCGCTTCTAAAATGGAAAATGTCACCGAGCTTTTGTCATAATAGAATTCTCAAAGTTTACGAACAAGGAAACACACACAGACAGTGGGCTGGAAAAAGAGAAAGGAACGATAAAGTATAGGGGGAGACGGTCAATGATTGATCCTTCATGGGGCCTGAGAAGTCAGCGAAGGACTCGACTTAGAATGAAATCCACTGTTCTATAAAGTCTAACGTTATACCCGATTCCTGAGAATAGAGAGAGAGACTATAAAGAGTAGGGTTGGATGGTCAATGATTGATCCTTCATGGGGCCTGAAGATAGTCTTCAAAAGTCAATGGAGAACTCAACTAAGAATAGAATCCCATCTTCTGGATTGTCCACCATTAGACAACAATAGGGAGAGGAACTATAAAGAGTGGGATGAGATGGTCAATGATTGATCCTTCATGGTGCCCGAAGGTGGTGTTCAAGAAATTAGTGGAGGACACAACAGAGAATGGAATCCCTTCTTCTGGATAGTCCCCAGTTAGACCCCTTTTTTGAACATAGAGAAATAAACTATCAATAGTAGGGTTGGATGGTCAATGATTAATGCTTCATGGTGCTGGAAGATGGTCTTTAAGAAATCAGTGGAGGACTCGACTACGAATCGGGTTCCTTCTCCTGGATGGTCCACCAGTAGACCCCATTCCTGAAAGTGGGAAATATTAGTACTAGGGTGGGTTTGGCCCAGGATTTGACCATATAGACATCACTTCTTCTCAAGTCATTGGGGGTGGGGTGGTCCTTACCCCTGCACTAAACTGCAGACCGGTTAGTATTATTAGTATTAGTGTCAGTATTAGTGATATTAGTGTTAGTATTAGTAGTATTAGTGTTAGTATTAGTAGTATAAGTGTCAGTATTAGTAGTATTAGTGTCAGTATTAGTAGTATTAGTGTCAGTATTAGTAGTATTAGTGTTAGTATTAGTAGTATTAGTGTTAGTATTAGTAGTATTAGTGTTAGTATTAGTAGTATTAGTGTTAGTATTAGTAGTATTAGTGTTAGTATTAGTAGTATTAGTGTCAGTATTAGTAGTATTAGTGTCAGTATTAGTAGTATTAGTGTTAGTATTAGTAGTATTAGTGTTAGTATTAGTAGTATTAGTGTTAGTATTAGTAGTATTAGTGTTAGTATTAGTAGTATAAGTGTCAGTATTAGTAGTATTAGTGTCAGTATTAGTAGTATTAGTGTTAGTATTAGTAGTATTAGTGTTAGTATTAGTAGTATTAGTGTCAGTATTAGTAGTATTAGTGTTAGTATTAGTAGTATTAGTGTCAGTATTAGTAGTATTAGTGTTAGTATGAGTAGTATTAGTGTCAGTATTAGTGGTATTAGTGTTAGTATTAGTAGTATTAGTAGTATTAGTGTCAGTATCAGTAGAGATATAGAACATTTCCCCCCTGTCTGCAGGACAGCATATCACAATAAACAATATGTTGGGGCGTGTTGAAAAGAAGAGTCGGGTGGCACTTTCTGTGCATCACGGTCCTCTGCCTGCAGGGCATCATTAAAAGGGTGCCAGAGGTCAATGCCTGGAAAATATGGAATTTATTAAGGGGTGTGAAGCCTGGAGAGGTCTTTATAGTTTAGAATGAACTTCAATGAAAGGATCTTACACCGGAGTCCTTCCTTATAGAGATACTCATATATGTGTATGACCTTCCTCCAGGCAATGCTCCAATACACGCACCTACACACCAATGCCAGCCAAAGCAATTTGCCGTTGGTCCATTTTACACTCCTACCTTCAGTCTGCATGTCTTTGCATCAGAATTCGGAGCGTCTCCGCACATCCTGTCTTCTCTAATTCAGACTCATCTCCAATATGGATTTGTAACCTATAGAGACACGTGGGGGGCCATTGCTCATAGACTATGACTTGAGGTTGAAGGATTATAAGAGGTGCATGAAAGTCAGCCAGCCTCCAGTCTGATGTACTCACCCTCCATCCCAGGGATGGAGACGCCTTGCCTACAGGCTGGTGCCTCATATAAAGTCCCACCTTGCGATTTTCGTGCGTTTTTGGTGGATGCAGTTTGATTTGACCTTATTTTTCTGTATACAGGGATGGAGACCAATAGCATGACCTGCTTGTCTCACACAAAGTCCCAAATAGGAAATTAGGGATTGAAAGGCATTGTGCTTTACAGGCCGTGCCCCATATATAAAATCCCTATCTGTCTTTATACTGCATCCACCAAGGGGATGGAGGTGTAATGCTTCTCAGCTGGTCCTTTCCAGTTTGTACCATGGTTACAACTTAGTTATTTGAGTTTTGAGACAACAGACCAGTCATGGATGGGGGTGGGTTGGGGGAGGTTGGGCTGTCTCCCTCTCACCTGTTCCCCCATCCATCCATTAGCAGCTATGTGCTCCCAGTGTGAGGACACTAAATTAGGAGTGTTAGGACTGCAGATAAAACAGGGTGCCATGAAGTGGCTCTGCAGCTTACACATGCGTTTGCAAATGTGTGTCAACTAAACCCCTGTTCTTTGTACCAAGAGACAGGTCTACTTGGTTGGTGGCAGACTGGAGGGTGAGTACATCAGACTGGGGGCTGGCTGACTTCCATGCACCTCTTACAATCCTTCAACCTCATTTTTTTCTTGTTATAGGGATGGAGACGCCGGGCACTACCTGCTGGGGTCTCACTTAAAGTCCCACCTAGCCTATTATGTTTATAGACTATGACTTTAGCCACAGGACCTGGGAACTCTCGAAGTCTTGGCCATTGTACCAAGCCTCAGGGCAAAATTCTGGACATTTGTTTGGACAGTTTGAGGTTCGGACCTCTGTCGGGTTTCCTATCTGTGTCTTTATTAGGGGAGATTTCCCTTCATTTCCTGTCCTGATGGCTGCGGTCAGGTGTGGTCAATGATTGGATAAAGACAAGATAATCAATATGGGAGCATTGATAGATCAATAAGAAGGAGCAGAACTAGAGGAATGATGTACATGGAATATGGATACATGATATCCATCAGACCTCCATCACTTCCCGACATTCGGACACAATAACAGCCTATAAAAGGTTTCCGCTTCCTCCTCTCATATTATGGGATATATTTACAGATCGGAATGTGAACTCTTCACACAATGAGAGACATGAATGGTAATCCGCATTCTATTAATAGAGGAGTGTGTACACACTTCTAAATATAGGAATTATTCATCCGCCATTATAACAACAAGAAGAATCCAAGCGCTCTGCAGTCCCGGATCTGATGAGGAAGGACATGGAACTTCTGAGAAATACATTTCATGGAGATCATTACATTTTGGGTTCATCTCTAAGATTTAGAAATTCCTGGGAGATTTCATTTTAGGGGGTGATTGAATGCTGGGGATTATAAATAACCCTAAAACACTCACCTGACTCCTCTCACCAACCCCCGGGTACACTCACCTGACTCCTCTCACCAACCCCCGGGTACACTCACCTGACTCCTCTCACCAACCCCCGGGGAAAGGATGTAAACCTGGCATTATATATGGAAGACGGATATTGTGGAAGGTCTCAGGGGTGGATATCACAGCTATATGATGGAGGTCTGATATTGGGGAAGGTCTCCCTGTCTCAGTGGTGGATATCACAGCTATGTGATCTTCCATCCACAACAACCACATACCGGTAGAAGAGTCTCTCTGAGGGTCCCAGGTGTTCTGTCCAATTCTATAGCACTTCCTTCCTTCTGGATCCCTCTAGAGATGAGGGTTCTTACATTGCTTACCATAAGGAAGGTCTTGCATGCTGCGTCTCTGGTGCAAATTTTCTAAAGTGCACCAAAAAGGCCCCTTGCACTGTAAGTCAATAGGAAGGCATCAAATAAGCATGAGTGTGAAAGAGCTCTAAGAGAGAAGCTTGTACATCCAAAAGACCCAACATCCAACTCACGGGAAGTACCTTGGGGCACGCAGCGCAGGGTAGTGACCCAACATCCAACTCACGGGAAGTATCTTGGTGCACTCAGCGCAGGGTAGTGACCCAACATCCAACTCATGGGAAGTACCTTGGTGCACGCAGCGCAGGGTAGTGACCCAACATCCAACTCACGGGAAGTACCTTGGGGCACGCAGCGCAGGGTAGTGACCCAACATCCAACTCACGGGAAGAACCTTGGGGCACGCAGCGCAGGGTAGTGACCCAACATCCAACTCACGGGAAGTACCTTGGGGCACGCAGCGCAGGGTAGTGAACCAACATCCAACTCACGGGAAGTACCTTGGGGCACGCAGCGCAGAGTAGTGACCCAACATCCAACTCACGGGAAGTACCTTGGTGCACGCAGCGCAGGGTAGTGACCCAACATCCAACTCACGGGAAGTACCTTGGGGCACTCAGTGCAGGGTAGTGACCCAACATCCAACTCACGGGAAGTACCTTGGGGCACTCAGCGCAGGGTAGTGACCCAACATCCAACTCACGGGAAGTACCTTGGGGAACTCAGCGCAGGGTAGTGACTCAACATCCAACTCACGGAAAGTACCTTGGGGCACTCAGTGCAGGGTAGTGACCCAACATCCAACTCACGGGAAGAACCTTGGGACACTCAGCGCAGGGTAGTGACCCAACATCCAACTCACGGGAAGAACCTTGGGACACTCAGCGCAGGGTAGTGACCCAACATCCAACTCACGGGAAGTACCTTGGGGCACGCAGCGCAGGGTAGTGACCCAACATCCAACTCACGGGAAGTACCTTGGTGCACGCAGCGCAGGGTAGTGACCCAACATCCAACTCACGGGAAGTATCTTGGGGCACTCAGCGCAGGGTAGTGACCCAACATCCAACTCACGGGAAGAACCTTGGGACACTCAGCGCAGGGTAGTGACCCAACATCCAACTCACGGGAAGTACCTTGGGGCACTCAGCGCAGGGTAGTGACCCAACATCCAACTCACGGGAAGTACCTTGGGGCACTCAGTGCAGGGTAGTGACCCAACATCCAACTCACGGGAAGTACCTTGGTGCACGCAGCGCAGGGTAGTGACCCAACATCCAACTCACGGGAAGTACCTTGGGGCATGCAGCGCAGGGTAGTGACCCAACATCCAACTCACGGGAAGTACCTTGGTGCACGCAGCGCAGGGTAGTGACCCAACATCCAACTCACGGGAAGTACCTTGGGGCACTCAGCGCAGGGTAGTGACCCAACATCCAACTCACGGGAAGTACCTTGGGGCACTCAGTGCAGGGTAGTGACCCAACATCCAACTCACGGGAAGTACCTTGGGGCACGCAGCGCAGGGTAGTGACCCAACTTCCAACTCACGGGAAGTACCTTGGGGCACGCAGCGCAGGGTAGTGACCCAACATCCAACTCACGGGAAGTACCTTGGGGCACTCAGCGCAGGGTAGTGACCCAACATCCAACTCACGGGAAGTACCTTGGGGCACGCAGCGCAGGGTAGTGACCCAACATCCAACTCACGGGAAGTACCTTGGTGCCCGCAGCGCAGGGTAGTGACCCAACATCCAACTCACGGGAAGTACCTTGGGGCACGCAGCGCAGGGTAGTGACCCAACATCCAACTCACGGTCAGTACCTTGGGGCACGCAGCGCAGGGTAGTGACCCAACATCCAACTCACGGGAAGTACCTTGGGGCACGCAGCGCAGGGTAGTGACCCAACATCCAACTCACGGGAAGTACCTTGGGGCACGCAGCGCAGGGTAGTGACCCAACATCCAACTCACGGGAAGTACCTTGGGGCACTCAGCGCAGGCTAGTGACCCAACATCCAACTCATGGGAAGTACCTTGGGGCACTCAGCGCAGGGTAGTGACCCAACATCCAACTAACGGAAAGTATCTTGGGGCACTCAGTGCAGGGTAGTGACCCAACATCCAACTCACGGGAAGAACCTTGGGGCACTCAGCGCAGGGTAGTGACCCAACATCCAACTCACGGGAAGTACCTTGGGGCACGCAGCTCAGGGTAGTGACCCAACATCCAACTCACGGGAAGAACCTTGGGGCACTCAGCGCAGGGTAGTGACCCAACATCCAACTCACGGGAAGTACCTTGGGGCACGCAGCGCAGGGTAGTGACCCAACATCCAACTCACGGGAAGTACCTTGGGGCACTCAGCGCAGGGTAGTGACCCAACATCCAACTCACGGGAAGTACCTTGGGGCACTCAGCGCAGGGTAGTGACCCAACATCCAACTCACGGGAAGTACCTTGGGGCACGCAGCGCAGGGTAGTGACCCAACATCCAACTCACGGGAAGTACCTTGGGGCACTCAGCGCAGGGTAGTGAGGAAAGATGAGGCAACTTCTCAACAATAATGGCCCAACATAGGAGGGCAAGCTCTACAGGTCAGGACTCACAGTGAGGTCCCATCTTGGACAGAGAGGACAATGGATTCACAAGAGGCATGAAAGAGACCACCTACATCAAACTAATACAACCATTACTGAACAGAAGTGGGGACCTTTTACACCGTCTGCCTTCCACATATAATCTCCTTCCAACATTTCTAGATGTGACAACAACTCACACCTTCAGCCATGTGAATCGAATGATTAACATCTGTGCAGACTTTCTACCACCAAGGATGGATTGATGTAACTAGAATGGGTGAGGTTCCGGAACTTTCACTCCTCCAATCCTGTTCTTGGACAATCAACATCTTCACATACCATAGTAATTGGATGGAAGATTTGGTGCTTCCTGTGTGGATATAAATATTGGGGTGCCATGACCTGGATCAATGAGACCAACTACTACTGGATCTACCATGACCTGGATCCATGAGACCAACTACTACTGGATCTACCATGACCTGGATCCATGAGACCAACTACTACTAGATCTACCATGACTGGGATCCATGAGACCAACTACTACTAGATCTACCATGACTGGGATCCATGAGACCAACTACTACTGGATCTACCATGACCTGGATCAATGAGACCAACTACTACTGGATCTACCATGACCTGGATCCATGAGACCAACTACTACTAGATCTACCATGACTGGGATCCATGAGACCAACTACTACTAGATCTACCATGACCTGGATCCATGAGACCTACTACTACTAGATCTACCATGACTGGGATCCATGAGACCAACTACTACTAGATACACCATGACTGGGATCCATGAGACCAACTACTACTAGATCTACCATGACTGGGATCCATGAGACCAACTACTACTAGATCTACCATGACTGGGATCCATGAGACCAACTACTACTAGATCTACCATGACCTGGATCCATGAGACCTACTACTACTAGATCTACCATGACCTGGATCCATGACACCAACTACTACTAGATACACCATGACTGGGATCCATGAGACCAACTACTACTAGATCTACCATGACTGGGATCCATGAGACCAACTACTACTAGATCTACCATGACTGGGATCCATGAGACCAACTACTACTAGATCTACCATGACTGGGATCCATGAGACCAACTACTACTAGCTATATCATGACCTTCCATAACTGTTGGCTCACCAGGTACTGGGCATTCCCTCACCTCAGGCTGTACTCCTTGTTTACTGCACACTGTGAGCTTCTTACAATGTGCATTAGAAGCTGCAACAAGTCAGATAGAGCCCCGCCTCATTTCCTGGCTGGAGGATGCCCAGCGTCATCTAGCGCTTTCCCCCAGAGCCTGATTGTCTCTGGCTCCGCCCCTTGATTATTTGGATTTAGGTTTCTTCAATCATGGAGGCTCAGCATGATTTGCGGGTGTTAGCTATGTAAATACAGTCTGACTAGGACCACCCACTCCTCCAGACTGACACACACCCATCAAGAGATTTTGATATTTGCATAACTCCTCCCATTGCTCTTGTTAGGACTGAGGGCTCTTTAGAGGAGTACTGAGACTGGGGGCTGGGATGTTATCAGGACGCCATGTACTGCCCCCTGCTGGCCCCTCCCACCAGCCATGATCTGCCTGCATTGCATAGAGAATCACATAGTTACATAATTATATAGTTATATAGTTACATAGGGGTGGTGAGGGGACGGTGGCGGATGTTGGGGGTCTGTGTGTAGTCGGATTTCCTGGGACCCCCCAGGCTGACCCCCATTGTACACAGCAGATCTCTGGGAGAAGTGCGGGAAGATGACAGTTGGGTTTTGGCTCGCTGTTGTCCGGCGTGCCGCTCTCATTTCCCAGGCACTTTATTTATAAATCTCTTCCAGCAGAATCCCTCAACCGCCGGCGGCCTGAAAAAACTGACATTTCATGGTGACAGCCTCCAGCCGCTCCACCGAGGAGGACAAACAGACGCGTCATGGAGTCACTGACACCGCACGGCATGCTGGAGTGAATACTGAGAGCTCAATGAGAGTCTACCATGGAAATCCTCCCCGGGGATCCTGCCATGGGGGGTCACTTCCTGTTATAGAGTGACAACTCATTCCCTGTCTTCCAGCTGTGCTCCTGCATTGTCACCAGCCAGAAACTCACCCTGAGAAATGCCATGCAGCCATCGCTGGGATACATGTAGATGGGAAGTTGCTGCAAAGAGGCTGAAAAAAAAACAGGGAACCACGGAAAAACGGAACCAATTCCCTGATCCGCACATTGGAGGTAGCTGGGGGGGATGGGGGATCCTCCCCGCTGTGTTGTATTCTGACAGCAGGGACTCAACCCACTCCCGCTCCCGCACACACTGCCACTCCCACTCCCCCTGCCACTCCCGCTCCCGCTGCCACTCCCCCTCCCACTGCCACTCCCACTACTGCTCCACTGCCACTCCCACAGCCTCTCCAGTGAGAAACTGTGAGGGACGGTGAGGGACAGTGAGGGGCTGTGAGGGACATTGAGGGACAGTGGGGGAAGGTGAGGGTCGGTGAGGGATGGTGATGGATGGTGAGGGGTGGTGGGGGACGGTGAGGGGCGGTGGGGGGAAGGAGAGGGGTGGTGAGGGACTGCGAAGTACAGTGAGGAACATTGGGGGATGGTGGGGGACGGTGGAGGGCGGTGGAGGGCGGTAAGGAACGGCGAGGGATGGTGAGGGGCGGTGTAACAGAACCGTGACCCACAAAGTACTTGTGTGCTTCCGTCAGAATACCACTTCCTTCAGTCTTCAATATAGATATCAGATATTCTAGCCGCCCCCCATACAAAACTAGCCGAGAATAGCTTGTATAAAAACATCTGAAACATTTATTGAACAAACTCACACAGAATATATACCTCACCAGGTCAGTTGCCTGATTACATTATCATGTGCAGATGAAACAGTACATACAAGATACATACACATACAGAAACATAATTAACATATCTAAGGAACAACCAACACAAACAGTATTCTACTTTCCCACTAGCAATTAATAGATGACAGTGATTTAATAAGTTGAGCTAATCAACTAGCAGACTTGCCATCATTGAGCTCATGAAGTACAATGCACATTATTATATTATAAGTGTAAACACACCCCCACAGCAGACAATAGTTGAGTTATTCAGCACAATCAACAATGTGTGGAAGACAGGTGGTTGAGCTGATGACATTTGCATCTGCCATGAGTCTGGACGGCGAGGGATGGCGAGGGGCGCTGAGGCATGGTGAGGGGCAGTGAGGGACAGTGAGGGGCAGTGAGGGCTGGAGAGGAGCGGTGAGGGATGGCAGGGGAGGGGGTGAGGTATGGCGGGGGGCAGTGAGGTATGGTGAGGGGCGGTGAGGGATGGTGAGCTGTGGTGAGGGATGGTGAGGGGCAGGGAGGGACGGGGAGGGCGGTGAGGGACAGGGAGGGGTGGGGAAGGTTAGTGACGGACAGGGAGGGGCAGTGAGGGACAGTGAGGGGAGGTGAGTGATGGTGAGATATATTGAGGGATGGGGAGTGGTGATGGTGGACAGTGAGGGACAGTGAGGGACAGTGAGGGATGGGGAGGGGTGGTGAAGGATATGTAGGGACGGTGAGGGGCGGTGAAGGGGTGGTGATGGATGGGTAGGGGTGGTGAGGGATGGTGAGGGGTGGTGAGGGACCATGAGGGACGGTGATTGATGGTGAGGGACAGTGAGGGATGGGGAGGGGCAGTGGGGGCTAGTGAGGAATGGTGAGAGGCGGTGAGGGATGGTGATGGGTGGGGAGGGACGGTAAAGGAGGGTGAGGGGTGGTGAGGGGCAGTGATGGGTGGTGAGGGGCAGTGAGGGATGGCGAGGGGCGGTGAGGCATGTTAAGGGGCGGTGAAGGATGGGGTGAGGGGTGGGGAGGGGCAGTGAGGGACGGCGAGGGACAGTGAGGGATGGTTAGGGGCGGTGAGGGACTGTGAGGGACGATGAGGGATGGAGGGGCAGTGAGGGGCTGTGAGGGACAGTGAGGGACGGGGAGGGCTGGTGAGGGACATTGAGGGATGGTGGGGGAAGGTGGGGGATGGGGAGGGATGGTGATGGATGGTGAGGGGTGGTGGGGGATGGTTAGGGGCAGTGGGGTTAAGGTGAGGGGTGGTGAGGGACTGCAAGGAACAGTGAGGAACGTTGGGGTATGGTGGGGACGGCGGAGGGCGGTATGGGACGGCAAGGGATGGTGAGGTGCGGTGTAACGGAACTGCGACCCACAATGTTCTTGTCTTAAACATAGATATCAGATGTTCTAGCCGCCCCCATACAAAACTTACAGAGAATAGCTTGTATAGATCTGAAACATTTATTGAACAAACTCACACTGAATATATACCCCACCAGGTCAGGTGCTTGATTACATTATCATATGCAGATGAAATTGTGTACAGAAATATAAGTAACATATCTAAGGAACAACCAACACAAACAGTATTCTACTTTCCCACTAGCAACTAATAGATGACAGTGATTTAATTAAGTTGAGCTCATGAAGTACAATACACATTATTATAAGTGTAAGCACACACCCACAGTAGACAATAGGTGAGTTAATCAGCACAATCAACAATGTGTGGAAGACAGATGGTTGAGCTGATGACATTAGAATCTGCCATGAGTCTGACTGTGCAGAGCCGTCCCCTATTGGCAATAGGCAGCTAGGCCTTTAACATGGATCCTAGGCCTAGAGTCCCAGAGTCTGTGTGTCTTGGGGAGATGTGGACTTGAATCCAAAGTAACATTACTCCAAGTGTCCCCCCAGCATACACCCCACAAAGTGCAGTGTTCCCTCACAAGCTTGGACCCAAAGTCAGTAGGCAAGAGGCCAGCCTGAAGTCCCCCCCAAAAAGCCCCTGTCCTGAGTTAGTTTGTCACAGGCGGTCAGGGGCGGCGAGGGGGGGTGATGGATGGGGAGGGATGGGGAGGGACGGTGAGGGACGGGGAGGGGCAGTGAGGGAAGGTGGGGGGGCAGTGAGTGACGGTGGGGGGTGGTGAGGGGTGTTCAAGGACGGGTAAGCCCCGGTTCACACTACTGCGTGTGCGGGGTTTGCATGTCATGTCGGAGCGCACTGCTCCGACATGACATGCGATCAGCTGTGCGGTGCGAGTTTAGCCATACAGTTTGTATGGCTAAATTCGCATCGCACCCGCAGCAAACACGCACAGGAGGCATTTTTGCTGCCGCATCAGGATCGGATCGCACAGCGGTTCACACTTGTGCGATCCGATCCTGTGCGAACTGCACGATCGCACTGCGATATGCGATCAAACTGGGGGTGTCGTTAAGATTACATTGACACCCCCAGCGTATCGCATATGGCAGTGTGAACTGCCGGGGTGCGTGTGCGATGCAGGAACAGGCTGCGAATTCACAGCCTTCCCGCATCGCAATAGTGTGAACCGAGCCTTAGGGGCAGTGAGTGACAGTGAGGAATGGCGAGGAGTGGTGAGGGGCAGTGTGGGCGCAATATGTGTATGCGTTCGCTTCTGCCTGCGAGCATGAGGGGACTTTAAAAAAAAATATATATTTATTTATTTATTTATTTTTTATTTTTACACTTCTGAAATTTTTTTTGGATCACTTTTATTCCTATCAGAAGAAATGTAAACATCCCTTGTAATAGGAATAACACATGACAGGTCCTCTTTATGGAGACATCTGGTGGTCTAGAAGACCCCACATCTCTCCTCTACCCTGGAAAGCATTAGATAAAAACACAAAAACATTATTCTCTGCTTTCTAAGGGGAAAAATGGCGGTGTTTACATCTGCCAGAGCCGGAAGTGATGTCATGACGTCACTTCCGGCCACATAGGATCATAGAGATGGTTGGAGACCATCTGGTCCTCGGTCAGCTCTGTGGTAGCCTGGCGCCCCGCCATATTGGACCTCGGGCTCTCCAATCACACGGGAGAACCCGGAGAGATGCCAATGATTGCAGGAGGGGAGTCCCCTTCCCAATGCCTGTTAAAGCAATCGAGCAGCTAATCAGGCGCTAGGATAGCTAGATGATATCAGGATGATGGTGAGGGGCGGTGAGGGATACCGGGATGATGCCTGTAGCTGCACCCCCCATCCCGATATCGCCTCTTCCAATCCACAACGTCACATTGCATCATGGATGATGGATACATTATATACAGTATACATTATATCATTATACATTATATACAGTATACATTGTATCGTTATATACAGTATACATTGTGTCATTATATACAGTATACATTATACGTTATATACAGTATACATTATATCATTATACATTATATACAGTATACATTATACGTTATATACAGTATACATTATACGTTATATACAGTATACATTATACGTTATATACAGTATACATTGTGTCATTATACATTATATACAGTATACATTGTGTCATTATATACAGTATACATTATATCATTATACATTATATACAGTATACATTATACGTTATATACAGTATACATTATACGTTATATACAGTATACATTATACGTTATATACAGTATACATTGTATCGTTATATACAGTATACATTATATCATTATACATTATATACAGTATACATTGTATCGTTATATACAGTATACATTGTGTCATTATACATTATATACAGTATACATTATATCATTATACATTATATACAGTATACATTGTGTCATTATATACAGTATACATTATACATTATACATTATATACTGTATACATTGTATCGTTATATACTGTATACATTGTATCATTATACATTATATACAGTATACATTGTATCGTTATACATTATATACTGTATACATTGTATCGTTATATACAGTATACATTATACATTATATACAGTATACATTGTATCATTATACATTATATACAGTATACATTGTGTCAGTATACATTATATACTGTATACATTGTGTCCTCGCAGGCGGATCGCTTCTTTCTTTTGTTAGAAAAAATAACATTTGTGTCTTTTCGTTTACTATGGCGATCCAATCAATGAGAAGCCCTCAGCGCGGTGCGTCCCGCCATTGTTGGTGCGATTAGACGCCGCATGCGAACACATTCTCCAATTCCGGGCCCAGCACTGTCCATCCTGTCCCCCGCCATTGTCCTGCCCTGTTACTGTAGCAATAAGAGGAGCGTTTGTTGCGAACGGCGCTCGGACGGGGAGAATTTATCCCCCGTAATCCTTTTTCACATCAATGCGGCCAGATTGGAGCGGGCTGTGGAAAAAATTCCGCTCTATTTTCAGAAACAGATAAAAGCGCGGAGATTACATGTCGTGAGTCTGAAAGGATGGAAAAATCCATGGCATGGTGTCACTGACCCCCCGCCCCTCCTCCGACCCGTCCACCAACATCTGTGAAATGTAACCGGCCTTCATCACAAAGTTTATACTTCTCCGGAAGGATCCGCGCTCCTCCCGCCTCCGGCCTCCAACATCCCAACTTTGGCAGGAAAACTTCATTTAAAGGAAAACATTCCTGTGTGATACTTTGTAACTCTCTCCTTCCCTCTCTCTCTGTATATACTATATACTGTATATAGGTACATCACATACTCTATCATATCTGTCATACAAATGACAAAGGATGGGGTGGATTCATGGTCAGAATCTGGTTATAAACAAACTGGCCGGGGATTCTGGGGAAATCATTGACCAAATCTGATCAAACCTGTTATCCAAACGACAAAGGATTCCCCAGTAGGGATGATCGAACTTTTGAAAAGTTCGGTTCGACCAGAACACCCGAACTTCCCAAAAGTTCGGGTCCGGATTTCAGAACCCCATTGAAATCAATGGGACCCGAACTTCGGTAATCAAAAAACACCATTTTGAAGCCCTAAAACCCAATAAATGCCCCTAAAAAGTGCCTAGGGTTCTGGGTCATGCCCCAGAGACTATTAATCACACAAAAAAATGTTCTTAAAAATTGTCATTTTTGATAGAGAGCCAATTATTGAAAAAATTATTGAAAAAAAATGAGATTTCTTTGGATTTAGTGTCTGGGGGGTCTAAAAAGTGAACCTGTGAAGTGTCAGCTCTGTAGCATGTCCAGAACCAGAAAAAAAAGATTGTTTGTATTAGAATTGCAGTAGAGCAGGCATAGGGCTCTGCTATTTTCACACCCGGCCGTTTTTGTTGCAGGCATTTTTTTGGGCGTCTTTGGAGGCAGGCATAACATCAGAACTTCTGTATAGGGGTATATATACACACACACTTATATGTATTTATACACATACACACATATAGGTGTGATAGGAGCGAAGCCCTATGCCTGCAAATAATTTCATTAGCGCATGGATGGGGTTCCGCTACTTTCACACCTATATAAGTGTAGGTGTATATATACATATATGTGTGTGTGTATATATACCCCTACACAGAAGTTCAGATGTCATGCCTGCCTCCAAACACGTCCACAAAAAAGCCCAATAAACACCTGCAACAAAAACGGCCAGGTGTGAAAGTAGCGGAGCCCTATGCCTGCTCTACTGCAATTCTAATACAAACCATCTTTTTTCTATGGTGGTCACCCTGACATGGAAGGGTTTGGTCACCCTGCCATAGCAGTCAGAGTCAGTTAACCCTACACTACACTATGGTCACCCTGACACGTAACACGTTCCCTACAGAAACTAGATTTTTTAATCTAACTATAGTGGTATATAGTACCCTAACTACACTAGATATCCCTTTCCTCACACTAATAATTGCTAAATGACACTTTTGCAGCAGGAATAACAGAACTGCTTCCACTCTCTTCCACAGCCCTGTATTACAATGCTAGAGATTTGGCGGGGCTATGTTATATACTGGGGGGCATATTCACTACTGATTGGCCTCTGGACCCCCTAGTCACTCCAATCACATTCCTAGCATCCTCCTGCCCCCTCAATTGGCTTTTACTGATGGTTCTGGTCCAATCACGGGCTTTTAAAGCCCAGTTCCTGTCCCATTGCATTTTGGTCGGTTTTGGTTGTCGAATTCCGAACTTTTTCAGCAAAAAGTTCGGAATTTGGCAGAATTTCAAACAGTCAATGTTCGGGTCAAACCGATTTTCAACCCGAACCGTTCGATCATCCCTATTCCCCAGCACTATGTACCTCTAGAGCCAACAAGGGTAACACTACCATTAGCATGGAGGTGGTGCTACCTCTACAAAATGACAGATTCCTGGCTGGCATCTGTTTGTAAACAAACTGACCGGTGATTCTCATTGACCAAATGTGGTCATTATCTGTTATACGAATGACAAAGGATTCTCCCAGCACTATGGATCTCTAGAACTGACGGTGGTAGCACTAGCGTTAGCACAGAGGTCATGCTATTGCCATAAATGACAGATCCCTGACTGGCATTTGTGTGTAAAGAAACTGGCCGGGGTTCATGGGTGGATTCCCCAGCACTATGGTTCTTTCGAGCCAACAGAGGTAGCACTAACGTTAGCATGGAGGTGGTGCTACCACCACAAAATGATAGATCCCTGGCTGGCTTTGGTTCCCTGGCTGGGGATTCTGGGTGACATTATTAACCAAAACATGGTTATATCTGTTATCCAAATGACAAAGGATTCCCCCAGCACTATGGATCTCTAGAACCAACAGTGGTAGCACTAGCGTTAGCATGGAAGTGGTGTTACCACCCCAAAATGACAGATCCCTGTCTGGCTTTGGTTCCCCTGCTGGTGTTCCTGGGTGACATCAATGACCAAACATGGTTATAGCACTATGAAGATCTGGAATCAACGGCTGTAGCACTAGTGTTCGCACAGTGGTCATGCTACTGCTGTAAATGACTGATCCCTGCTGGCCGGCATCTGTTTGTAATTACACTTCCTGGGGATTCTGTGTGACATCATTGACCAAATCTGTTATGCAAATAACAAAGGATTCCCCCAGCACTATGGTTCTCTAGAACCAACAGGGGTAGTAGCACTGCTACTAGCATGCAGGTGGTGCTACCTCCACAAAATGACAGATCCCTGTCTGCTTTCTGTTTGTAAACAATCTGGCCAGTGAATCTGGGTGACATCATTGACCAAATATGGGGATATCTGTTACACAAATGACAAAGGATTCCCCCAGCACTATGAATCTGTAGAATCAATGGTTGTAGCACTAGCATTCGTGTGGAGGTCTTACTGCTGCTGTAAACGACAGATCCCTGGCCAGCATCTCTTTGTAATCAAAATGGCCCTATCTGTTATGCAACTGACAAAGGATTCCCCAGCACAATGGTTCTCTATTAGAACCAACAGTGGCAGCACTGGCGTTAGCACGGAGGTCATGCTTTTGCCATAAATGACAGATCCCTGGCTTGCTTCTGTTTGTAACAAACTGGCCGGGGATTCTGGGTGACATCATTAACAAAATATGGTCATTATCTGTTATCCAAATGACAAAGGATTCCCCTAGCACTATGGATCTCGAGAACTGACAGTGGACAGAGGTCATGCTATTGCCATGAATGACAGATCCCTGGCTGGCATCTGTTTGTAAAGAAACCGGCCGGGGTTGCTGGGTGGATTCCACAGCACATTGGATCTTTTGCACCAACAGAGGTAGCACTAGCGTTAGGATGGAGGTGGTGCTACCACCACAAAATGACAGATTCCTGGCAGGCTTCGGTTCCATGGCGGGGGATTCTGGGTGGCATCATTGACCAAACATGGTTATATCGGTTATCCAAATGACAAAGGATCCAAAGGATTCCCCCAGCACTATGGTTCTCAAGAACCAACAGTGGTAGCACTAGCATTAGTGCGGAGGTCATGCTATTTCTGTAAATGACAGATCCCTGGCCAGCATCTGTTAAAAATGACAAAGGATTCCCCCAGCACTATGGTTCTTCTGAACCAACATAGATAGCACCAGCGTTAGTATGAATATGGTGTTACCTCCACAAAGTGACAGATCCCTGGTTGGTTTCTGATTGTAAACAATCTGGCCAGTGAATTTGGGTGACATCATTGACCAAATATGGTAATATCTGTTATACAAATGACAAAGGATTCCCCCAGCACTATGAATCTGTAGAACCAACATTTGTAGCACTAGCATTAGTGTGGAGGTCATGCTACTGCTGTAAATGACAGATCCCTGACTAACTTCTGTTTGTAAACAAACTGGCCGGGGGTTCTGGGGGAAATCATTGACCAAATATGGTCATTATCTGTTATCTGAATGACAAAGGATTCCCCCAGCACTATGGTTCTTTTGAACCAACAGGGGTAACACTGGTGCTAGCATGGAGGTGGTGCTACCACCACAAAATGACAGATCCCTGGCTGGCTTCTGTTTGTAATCAATCTGGCCGGGGGGGTTCTGGGTGACATCATTGACCAAATATGGTCATTATCTGTTTTCTGAATGACAAAGGATTCCCCCAGCACTATGGTTCTCAAGATTCAACAGTGGTAGCACTAGCATTAGCGCGGAGGTCATGCTTTTTCCGTAAATGACAGATCCCTGGCCAGCATCTGTTAAAAATGGCCATATCTGCTATCCAACTGACAAAGGATCCCCCCAGCACTATGGTTCTTTTGTTTGTAATCAATCTGGCCGGGGTTCCTGGGTGACATCACTGACCAAATATGGTGAAATCTGTTATACAAATTACAAAGGCTAGCGGATAGTGCTACCACTGCTAATGAAAGATCCCTGGTTGGCTTCTGTATGTAAGCCCCACCTACATCCCACCATTGCTTCCAGAGATCCATAGTGCTGGGGGAATCTTTGGTCATTTGTATATCAGATAATGACCATATTTGGTCAATGATGTCACCCAGCATCCCCCGCCAGTTTCTTTACATACAGAAGCCAGTCAGGGATCTGTCATTTGCTACAGGAGTAGCAGCGGGTCACCTTGATTCATGTGGATCTTTTTTGCTTTTTCACTTTTTTATGAGTAACAATACCTCATAATCAGTCACCTGGGGGTGAGGGATGTCTATGGGGGGGTCTCCAGATACTAATAAGGCTCCGTGCAGACCCTCACATACCTTTTAGGGGACATGATGCGGTGATGAGGCCCTTCTCTCCTCAGCTTTGGGGACAAAGAGCCTTACAAGGCCACCCCCCCAACTTTCTTCAAAGGTACCCCCTCCCCCCCAATGCTAAAGACATATGGTCCCCCCCAGCTTGGTGGCGCCATTAGCTATGAACAACGCCGCAATAATGCACACGCTCATGAGCCGCTCAGGTGTGAACACAGTGCTCATTTATGAAAGCATCTGTGTGGCACTCTATAACTCCCGCTCGCGGTGGGCGGGACAACACTCCAGAGTACGGGTCCAATCCGGGGAGAAGAATCTCCTCCACATAGGAGCTGAAAAATTTAGCCAAACTGCGTTTGCCACAAAACTACCAGTTTGGCCTTGAGCTAAATTTTGGTAAAATTTGCCTAGAATTGCCGCCAACACAAGCCGGTGAAATGTTCGCAGTCTTCAGCTGGCGCTGAAAGTTGTGGAAATTTTACCCGAGAGGAAATTGGTGGTCCCCCCCCCCCAATGTTGATGAAATGTTTTCACTCATTCCTTTGTATAAATTGGCGTAATCATTGCTCGCCGGGCGGCGGTCAGCGGCCGCCATGTCCCCTATTTTGGGATGTTCACCCGGGGATGTGACTCGGTAGAATGTTCTATTCCATGGTACAAGCCATCCAGACGAGCAGGTGCATCGCAACGATGGGATTCTCTCCGTCAGCCATGGCTCCGCCCCCCCATCACTTAACGTTCTTCGTCCCATCTGGAAACTTGGCCGGGAACTCCTCCATCATCTCCGTCCAACAGCAATAAACGCTGCGCACTTTCCTGCCGCTCTTCCTCATTGAAGTGGTCTTCCATTGTTGGGCTCGCTGCCCTCTGGCCGCTCAGCGATGGGGAATATGCCCTGCGCTCATCCTAGGAGATAATGAGGGGTCAGGATGCTGGAGTGGCCATTGTACGACGCGTTTCACCACCCCTGACTTTCCTCCACGCGATAACTCTGCTCCTGACTTTCCTCCATGTGATAACTCCATCCTTGACTTTCCTCCACCCAATAACTCCGCCCTGACTTTCGTTTACGCGATAACTCCACCACTGACTTTCCTCCATGCGATAACTCCGCCCCTGACTTTCCTCCACGTGATAACCCTACCACTGACTTTCCTTCATGCGATAACTCCGCCCCTGACTTTCCTTTATGCGATAACTCCACCCCTGACTTTCCTCCACGCGATAACCCTGCCCCTGACTTTCCTTTACGTGATACCTCTGCCCCTGACTTTCCTTTATGCCATAACTCCGCCCCTGACTTTCCTCCACGCGATACCTCCACCCCTGACTTTCCTCCACGCGATACCTCCGCCCCTGACTTTCCTTTACGTGATAACTCCGCCCCTGACTTTCCTTTACGTGATACCTCTGCCCCTGACTTTCCTTTATGCCATAACTCCGCCCCTGACTTTCCTCCACGCGATACCTCCACCCCTGACTTTCCTTTACGTGATAACTCTGCCCCTGACTTTCCTCCACGCGATAACTCCGCCCCTGACTTTCCTCCACGAGATAACTCTGCCCCTGACTTTCCTCCACACAATAACTCCGCCCCTGACTTTCCTTTACGTGATAACTCTGCCCCTGACTTTCCTCCACACGATAACTCCGCCCCTGACTTTCCTCCACGAGATAACTCCACCCCTGACTTTCCTTTACGTGATAACTCCACCCCTGACTTTCCTCCACGCAATACCTACCCCCCCACTTTCCTTCTCGCAATAACTGCGCCCCTGACTTTCCTCCACGCGATACCTCCACCCCTGACTTTCCTCCATGCGATACCTCCGCCCCTGACTTTCCTCCACGCGATGCCTCCGCCCCTGACTTTCCTCCATGCGATACCTCCGCCCCCTGACTTTCCTCCACACAATACCTCCGCCCCTGACTTTCCTCCATGCGATGCCTCCGCCCCTGACTTTCCTCCATGCGATACCTCCGCCCCCTGACTTTCCTCCACACAATACCTCCGCCCCTGACTTTCCTCCACACGATAACCCCACTCTTGACTTTCCTCCATGCGATAACTCCACCCCTGACTTTCCTCCACGAGATAACTCCACCCCTGACTTTCCTCCACGAGATAACTCCACCCCTGACTTTCCTTCACACGATAACTCCACCCCTGACTTTCCTCCACGAGATAACTCCACCCCTGACTTTCCTCCACGCGATAACTCCACCCCTGACTTTCCTCCACAGGATAACTCCACCCTTGACTTTAATCCACGCAATACCTCTGCCTCTGACTTTCCTCCACGCGATAACTCCGCCCCTGACTTTCCTCCACACGATACCTCCGCCCCTGACTTTCCTTCATGCGATAACTCCGCCCCTGACTTTCCTTTATGCGATAACTCCACCCCTGACTTTCCTCCACGCGATAACCCTGCCCCTGACTTTCCTTTACGTGATAGCTCTGCCTTTGACTTTCCTTTATGCCATAACTCCGCCCCTGACTTTCCTCCACGCGATACCTCCACCCCTGACTTTCCTTTACGTGATAACTCCGCCCCTGACTTTCCTCCACGCGATACCTCCACCCCTGACTTTCCTTTACGTGATAACTCTGCCCCTGACTTTCCTCCACGCGATACCTCCACCCCTGACTTTCCTTTACTTGATAACTCTGCCCCTGACTTTCCTCCACACGATAACTCCGCCCCTGACTTTCCTCCACGAGATAACTCCACCCCTGACTTTCCTTTACGTGATAACTCCACCCCTGACTTTCCTCCACGCAATACCTACCCCCCCACTTTCCTTCTCGCAAAAACTCCGCCCCCTGACTTTCCTCCATGCGATGCCTCCGCCCCTGACTTTCCTCCATGCGATGCCTCCGCCCCTGACTTTCCTCCATGCGATACCTCCGCCCCCTGACTTTCCTCCACACAATACCTCCGCCCCTGACTTTCCTCCATGCGATACCTCCGCCCCCTGACTTTCCTCCACACAATACCTCCGCCCCTGACTTTCCTCCACACAATACCTCCGCCCCTGACTTTCCTCCACAAGATAACCCCACTCTTGACTTTCCTCCATGCGATACCTCCGCCCCTGACTTTCCTCCATGCGATACCTCCGCCCCCTGACTTTCCTCCACACAATACCTCCGCCCCTGACTTTCCTCCACAAGATAACCCCACTCTTGACTTTCCTCCACGAGATAACTCCACTCCTGACTTTCCTCCACGAGATAACTCCACCCCTGACTTTCCTTCACACGATAACTCCACCCCTGACTTTCCTCCACGAGATAACTCCACCCCTGACTTTCCTCCACGCGATAACTCCACCCCTGACTTTCCTCCACAGGATAACTCCACCCCTGACTTTAATGCACGCAATACCTCTGCCTCTGACTTTCCTCCACGCGATAACTCCGCCCCTGACTTTCCTCCACACGATACCTCCGCCCCTGATTTTCCTCCATGAGATAACTCCGCCCCTGACTTTCCTCCACATGATACCTCCGCCCCTGATTTTCCTTCATGCAATAACTCCGCCCCTGACTTTCCTCCACGTGATACCTCCGCCCCTGACTTTCCTCCACACGATAACTCCGCCCCTGACTTTCCTCCACGAGATAACTCCGCCCCTGACTGTTCTCCACACGATACCTCCGCCCCTGACTTTCCTCAACGAGATAACTCCGCCCCTGACTTTCCTCCACACGATACCTCCACCCCTGACTTTCCTCCATGAGATAACTCTGCCCCTGACTTTCCTCCACGAGATAACTCCGCCCCTGACTTTCCTCCACACGATAACTCCACCCCTGACTTTCCTCCACGAGATAACTCCACCCCTGACTTTCCCCCACGCGATAACTCCACCCCTGATTTTCCTTCACGTGTTAACTCCGCCCCTGACTTTCCTCCACGAGATAACTCCACCCCTGACTTTCCTCCACGCGATAACTCCGCCCCTGACTTTCCTCCATTCGATAACTCTGCCCCTGACTTTCCTCCACGAGATAACTCCACCCCTGACTTTCCTCCACGCGATAACTCCGCCCCTGACTTTCCTCCATTCGATAACGCCGCCCCTGATTTTCCTTCACACGATAACACTGCCCCTGACTTTCCTCCATGCGATAACTCCGCCCCTGACTTTCCTCCATGCGATACCTCCGCCCCTGACTTTCCTCCATGAGATAACTCCGCCCCTGACTTTCCTCCATGAGATAACTCCGCCCCTGACTTTCCTCCACACGATACCTCCGCCCCTGACTTTCCTCCATGAGATAACTCCGCCCCTGACTTTCCTCCACACAATACCTCCGCCCCTGACTTTCCTCCACACAATACCTCCGCCCCTGACTTTCCTCCATGCGATAACTCCGCCCCTGACGTTCCTCCACACAATAACTCCACCCACTGACTTTCCTCCATGCGATAACTCCGCCCTCACTCACAGAATGTCTTCAATCCTTTCCAAGTTACACCTGGCGATTTTCCCATCATCCTCTCCTCGCTGAGCCGTTTTGCGTGTCCGCCGGCGATCCGCGCTATTCCTAATCATTCAGCGCGCCGCTCCGCAAATCACCGTCAGATTTCTGCTCATGGAGAGGAAATGGAATGAATCAATTATAAAATATTTCCTTCCAGCACATGGCCAGGGATACCGGCAGAGTGACGTGTGCGTCCGCAGCGCGCCATCCAGCGTCTGCATCTCCCCATCCTTCACACACATTCACTGCAAACCTAGGGGTGTATTTGAGAAAATAAAAACAATTTGCAGAGTTATTCATCCTGAGAAAATGTATTTACATTCATTCTGGGTGAATGCCAGAACAGTGTTACTTTTCTCTCTCCATGTCGGATGTTATGCTTTCAAAAGGACAGCGAAAGTCAGGGAAATATCATATTATGGCGTCTGGATGGAGCTGATCATACTTAGGAAATAAATACTCATTTAATATGATCATCAGCTCCATCTAGTGGTCATAGTGTGGTATTTTCCTTATTTACACTGTCCTTATGAATGCATAACATCCGACCTGGAGAGAAAATGGCCTGGTAACATTCGATTCTGTTGACATTCACATTTCTCAGGATGAAAAGCTCTGCAATTCTTTTATGAGTACATCTTTTAGTTACTAAAACTGCACATAACCCGGTAAGATAAACTCAGGACTCCCTCCATAGGACTCCCTCCATAGGACTCCCTCCATAGGACTCCCTTCATAGGACTCCATCCATAGAACTCCATCCATAGGGCTCCCTCCATAGGACTCCCTCCATAGGACTCCCTTCATAGGGCTCCCTCCATAGGACTCCCTTCATAGGGTTCCCTTCATAGGACTCCCTTCATAGGAATCCCTCCATAGGACTCCCTCCATAGGACTCCCTCCATAGGGCTCCCTTCATAGGACTCCCTCCATAGGGCTCCATCCATAGGACTCCCTTCATAGGACTCCCTCCATAGGGCTCCCTCCATAGGACTCCCTTCATAGGGCTCCCTTCATAGGACTCCCTTCATAGGACTCCCTCCATAGGGCTCCATCCATAGGACTCCCTCCATAGGACTCCCTCCATAGGGCTCCCTCCATAGGACTCCCTCCAATGGGCTCCTTCCATAGGACTCCATCCATAGGACTCCCTTCATAGGATTCCCTCCATAGGACTCCCTCCATAGGGCTCCCTCCATAGGACTCCCTCCAATGGGCTCCTTCCATAGGACTCCATCCATAGGACTCCCTTCATAGGACTCCCTCCATAGGACTCCCTTCATAGGGCTCCCTTCATAGGACTCCCTTCATAGGACTCCATCCATAGGACTCCCTTCATAGGACTCCATCCATAGGACTCCCTTCATAGGACTCCATCCATAGGACTCCCTTCATAGGACTCCCTTCATAGGACTCCCTCCATAGGACTCCATCCATAGGACTCCCTTCATAGGACTCCATCCATAGGACTCCATCCATAGGACTCCCTTCATAGGAATCCCTCCATAGGACTCCCTCCATAGGACTCCCTCCATAGGACTCCCTTCATAGGACTCCCTCCATAGGGCTCCATCCATAGGACTCCCTTCATAGGACTCCCTCCATAGGGCTCCCTCCATAGGACTCCCTCCAATGGGCTCCTTCCATAGGACTCCATCCATAGGACTCCCTTCATAGGATTCCCTCCATAGGACTCCCTCCATAGGGCTCCCTTCATAGGACTCCCTTCATAGGACTCCATCCATAGGACTCCATCCATAGGACTCCCTTCATAGGACTCCATCCATAGGACTCCCTCCATAGGACTCCATCCATAGGACTCCCTTCATAGGACTCCATCCATAGGACTCCCTTCATAGGACTCCCTTCATAGGGCTCCCTACATAGGACTCCATCCATAGGACTCCATCCATAGGACTCCCTTCATAGGACTCCATCCATGGGACTCCATCCATAGGACTCCCTTCATAGGACTCCCTCCATAGGACTCCCTCCATAGGACTCCCTCCATAGGACTCCCTTCATAGGGCTCCCTTCATAGGACTCCCTTCATAGGACTCCATCCATAGGACTCCCTTCATAGGACTCCCTTCATAGGGCTCCCTACATAGGACTCCATCCATAGGACTCCATCCATAGGACTCCCTTCATAGGACTCCCTCCATAGGACTCCCTCCATAGGACTCCCTTCATAGGACTCCCTTCATAGGACTCCCTCCATAGGACTCCCTTCATAGGGCTCCCTTCATAGGACTCCCTCCATAGGACTCCCTCCATAGGACTCCCTTCATAGGACTCCCTCCATAGGACTCCATCCATAGGACTCCCTTCATAGGACTCCCTCCATAGGACTCCCTTCATAGGACTCCCTCCATAGGACTCCCTCCATACGACTCCATCCATAGGACTCCCTTCATAGGACTCCATCCATAGGACTCCCTTCATAGGACTCCCTCCATAGGGCTCCCTTCATAGGGCTCCCTCCATAGGACTCCCTCCATAGGGCTCCCTCCATAGGACTCCCTCCAATGGGCTCCCTCCATAGGACTCCCTCCATAGGACTCCATCCAATGGGCTCCCTCCATAGGACTCCCTCCATAGGGCTCCCTCCATAGGACTCCCTTCATAGGACTCCCTTCATAGGACTCCCTTCATAGGACTCCCTCCATAGGACTCCATCCATAGGACTCCCTTCATAGGACTCCCTTCATAGGACTCCCTCCATAGCACTCCATCCATAGGACTCCTTTCATAGGACTCCCTCCATAGGACTCCCTTCATAGGACTCCCTTCATAGGACTCCATCCATAGGACTCCCTTCATAGGGCTCCCTCCATAGGACTCCCTCCAATGGGCTCCCTCCATAGGGCTCCCTTCATAGGACTCCCTCCATAGGACTCCCTCCATAGGGCTCCCTCCATAGGGCTCCCTCCAATGGGCTCCCTCCATAGGGCTCCCTTCATAGGACTCCCTCCATAGGACTCCATCCATAGGACTCCCTTCATAGGACTCCCTTCATAGGACTCCCTCCATAGCACTCCATCCATAGGACTCCTTTCATAGGACTCCCTCCATAGGACTCCCTCCATAGGACTCCCTTCATAGGACTCCATCCATAGGACTCCCTTCATAGGACTCCCTCCATAGGACTCCCTTCATAGGACTCCCTCCATAGGACTCCATCCATAGGACTCCCTTCATAGGACTCCATCCATAGGACTCCATCCATAGGACTCCCTTCATAGGGCTCCCTTCATAGGACTCCCTCCATAGGACTCCCTTCATAGGACTCCCTTCATAGGACTCCATCCATAGGACTCCCTCCATAGGACTCCCTCCATAGGACTCCATCCATAGGACTCCCTCCATAGGACTCCCTCCATAGGACTCCCTTCATAGGACTCCCTCCATAGGACTCCATCCATAGGACTCCCTCCATAGGACTCCCTCCATAGGACTCCCTTCATAGGACTCCCTCCATAGGACTCCATCCATAGGACTCCCTTCATAGGACTCCCTCCATAGGACTTCCTTCATAGGACTCCCTCCATAGGACTCCCTCCATACGACTCCATCCATAGGACTCCCTTCATAGGACTCCATCCATAGGACTCCCTCCATAGGACTCCATCCATAGGACTCCATCCATAGGACTCCCTCCATAGGACTCCATCCATAGGACTCCCTTCATAGGACTCCCTCCATAGGACTCCATCCATAGGACTCCCTCCATAGGACTCCATCCATAGGACTCCCTCCATAGGACTCCCTCCATAGGACTCCCTCCATAGGACTCCCTTCATAGGACTCCCTCCATAGGACTTCCTTCATAGGACTCCCTCCATAGGACTCCCTCCATACGACTCCATCCATAGGACTCCCTTCATAGGACTCCATCCATAGGACTCCCTCCATAGGACTCCATCCATAGGACTCCCTTCATAGGACTCCCTCCATAGGGCTCCCTTCATAGGGCTCCCTCCATAGGACTCCCTTCATAGGGCTCCCTCCCCATAGCTCTCTCCATAGGACTCCCTTATAGGACTCCCTCCATAGGACTCCCTTCATAGGACTCCATCCATAGGACTCCCTCCATAGGACTCCATCCATAGGACTCCCTTCATAGGACTCCCTTCATAGGACTCCCTCCATAGGACTCCCTCCATAGGACTCCCTCCATAGGACTCCCTTCATAGGACTCCCTCCATAGGACTCCATCCATAGGACTCCCTCCATAGGACTCCCTCCATAGGACTCCCTTCATAGGACTCCCTCCATAGGACTCCCTCCATAGGACTCCCTCCATAGGACTCCATCCATAGGACTCCCTCCATAGGACTCCCTCCAATGGGCTCCCTCCATAGGACTCCCTCCATAGGACTCCATCCAATGGGCTCCCTCCATAGGACTCCCTCCATAGGGCTCCCTCCATAGGACTCCCTTCATAGGACTCCCTTCATAGGACTCCCTTCATAGGACTCCCTCCATAGGACTCCATCCATAGGACTCCCTTCATAGGACTCCCTCCATAGGACTCCCTTCATAGGACTCCCTTCATAGGACTCCCTTCATAGGACTCCCTCCATAGGACTCCATCCATAGGACTCCCTTCATAGGACTCCCTCCATAGGACTCCATCCATAGGACTCCCTTCATAGGACTCCCTCCATAGGACTCCCTTCATAGGACTCCCTTCATAGGACTCCCTTCATAGGACTCCCTCCATAGGACTCCATCCATAGGACTCCCTTCATAGGACTCCCTCCATAGGACTCCATCCATAGGACTCCCTTCATAGGACTCCCTTCATAGGACTCCCTTCATAGGACTCCCTCCATAGGACTCCATCCATAGGACTCCCTTCATAGGACTCCCTTCATAGGACTCCCTTCATAGGACTCCATCCATAGGACTCCCTCCATAGGACTCCCTTCATAGGACTCCCTCCATAGGACTCCCTTCATAGGACTCCATCCATAGGACTCCCTCCATAGGACTCCCTTCATAGGACTCCATCCATAGGACTCCCTTCATAGGACTCCCTCCATAGGACTCCCTTCATAGGACTCCATCCATAGGACTCCCTCCATAGGACTCCCTTCATAGGACTCCCTCCATAGGACTCCCTTCATAGGACTCCATCCATAGGACTCCCTCCATAGGACTCCATCCATAGGACTCCCTTCATAGGACTCCCTCCATAGGACTCCCTCCATAGGACTCCCTCCATAGGACTCCCTTCATAGGACTCCATCCATAGGACTCCCTCCATAGGACTCCCTTCATAGGACTCCCTCCATAGGACTCCCTTCATAGGACTCCATCCATAGGACTCCCTTCATAGGACTCCCTCCATAGGACTCCCTCCATAGGACTCCATCCATAGGACTCCCTTCATAGGACTCCATCCATAGGACTCCCTCCATAGGACTCCATCCATAGGACTCCCTTCATAGGGCTCCCTCCATAGGACTCCCTTCATAGGACTCCCTTCATAGGACTCCCTTCATAGGACTCCCTTCATAGGACTCCATCCATAGGACTCCCTTCATAGGACTCCCTTCATAGGACTCCCTCCATAGGACTCCCTTCATAGGACTCCATCCATAGGACTCCCTCCATAGGACTCCCTCCATAGGACTCCATCCATAGGACTCCCTTCATAGGACTCCATCCCTAGGACTCCCTCCATAGGACTCCCTTCATAGGACTCCCTCCATAGGACTCCCTTCATAGGACTCCATCCATAGGACTCCCTCCATAGGACTCCCTTCATAGGACTCCATCCATAGGACTCCCTTCATAGGACTCCCTCCATAGGACTCCCTTCATAGGACTCCCTTCATAGGACTCCCTTCATAGGACTCCCTTCATAGGACTCCATCCATAGGACTCCCTTCATAGGACTCCATCCATAGGACTCCCTTCATAGGACTCCCTCCATAGGACTCCCTCCATAGGACTCCCTTCATAGGACTCCCTCCATAGGACTCCCTCCATAGGACTCCCTTCATAGGACTCCCTCCATAGGACTCCCTCCATAGGACTCCCTTCATAGGACTCCATCCATAGGACTCCCTTCATAGGACTCCATCCATAGGACTCCCTCCATAGGACTCCCTTCATAGGACTCCCTCCATAGGACTCCCTCCATAGGACTCCCTTCATAGGACTCCCTCCATAGGACTCCATCCATAGGACTCCCTCCATAGGACTCCCTTCATAGGACTCCCTTCATAGGGCTCCCTTCATAGGACTCCCTCCATAGGACTCCATCCATAGGACTCCCTCCATAGGACTCCCTTCATAGGACTCCCTCCATAGGAGTCCCTCCATAGGACTCCCTCCATAGGACTCCCTCCATAGAACTCCATCCATAGGACTCCCTTCATAGGACTCCCTCCATAGGACTCCCTCCATAGGACTCCCTTCATAGGACTCCATCCATAGGACTCCCTTCATAGGACTCCATCCATAGGACTCCCTCCATAGGACTCCCTTCATAGGACTCCCTCCATAGGACTCCCTCCATAGGACTCCATCCATAGGACTCCCTTCATAGGACTCCCTCCATAGGACTCCCTCCATAGGACTCCCTTCATAGGACTCCATCCATAGGACTCCCTTCATAGGACTCCTTCCATAGGACTCCCTCCATAGGACTCCCTTCATAGGACTCCCTCCATAGGACTCCATCCATAGGACTCCCTCCATAGGACTCCCTTCATAGGACTCCCTCCATAGGACTCCCTCCATAGGACTCCCTCCATAGGACTCCCTTCATAGGACTCCATCCATAGGACTCCCTTCATAGGACTCCATCCATAGGACTCCCTCCATAGGACTCCCTTCATAGGACTCCCTCCATAGGACTCCATCCATAGGACTCCATCCATAGGACTCCCTTCATAGGACTCCATCCATAGGACTCCCTTCATAGGACTCCATCCATAGGACTCCCTCCATAGGACTCCCTTCATAGGACTCCCTCCATAGGACTCCCTCCATAGGACTCCCTTCATAGGACTCCCTCCATAGGACTCCCTCCATAGGACTCCCTTCATAGGACTCCCTCCATAGGAGTCCCTCCATAGGACTCCATCCATAGGACTCCCTTCATAGGACTCCCTCCATAGGACTCCCTCCATAGGACTCCCTTCATAGGACTCCCTCCATAGGAGTCCCTCCATAGGACTCCATCCATAGGACTCCCTTCATAGGACTCCCTCCATAGGACTCCCTCCATAGGACTCCCTTCATAGGACTCCCTCCATAGGAGTCCCTCCATAGGACTCCATCCATAGGACTCCCTTCATAGGACTCCCTTCATAGGACTCCCTTCATAGGACTCCCTCCATAGGACTCCATCCATAGGACTCCCTCCATAGGACTCCCTTCATAGGACTCCCTCCATAGGGCTCCATCCATAGGACTCCCTTCATAGGACTCCATCCATAGGACTCCCTCCATAGGACTCCCTTCATAGGACTCCATCCATAGGACTCCCTCCATAGGACTCCCTTCATAGGACTCCATCCATAGGACTCCCTTCATAGGACTCCCTCCATAGGACTCCCTCCATAGGACTCCCTTCATAGGACTCCCTCCATAGGACTCCCTTCATAGGACTCCCTCCATAGGACTCCCTTCATAGGACTCCATCCATAGGACTCCCTCCATAGGACTCCCTTCATAGGACTCCCTTCATAGGACTCCCTCCATAGGACTCCCTCCATAGGACTCCCTTCATAGGACTCCCTCCATAGGACTCCCTCCATAGGACTCCCTTCATAGGACTCCCTCCATAGGACTCCCTCCATAGGACTCCCTTCATAGGACTCCCTCCATAGGACTCCCTCCATAGGACTCCCTTCATAGGACTCCCTCAAAAGGACTCCCTTCATAGGACTCCATCCATAGGACTCCCTTCATAGGACTCCCTCCATAGGACTCCATCCATAGGACTCCCTCCATAGGACTCCCTCCATAGGACTCCCTTCATAGGACTCCCTCCATAGGACTCCCTTCATAGGACTCCATCCATAGGACTCCCTTCATAGGACTCCATCCATAGGACTCCCTTCATAGGACTCCCTCCATAGGACTCCCTTCATAGGACTCCATCCATAGGACTCCCTCCATAGGACTCCCTCCATAGGACTCCCTCCATAGGACTCCCTTCATAGGACTCCCTCCATAGGACTCCCTTCATAGGACTCCCTCCATAGGACTCCCTTCATAGGACTCCATCCATAGGACTCCATCCATAGGACTCCCTCCATAGGACTCCCTCCAATGGGCTCCCTCCTCCATAGGGCTCCCTCCATAGGGCTCCCTTCATAGGACTCCCTTCATAGGACTCCCTCCATAGGACTCCCTTCATAGGACTCCCTCCATAGGACTCCCTTCATAGGACTCCCTTCATAGGACTCCCTCCATAGGACTCCCTTCATAGGACTCCATCCATAGGACTCCCTTCATAGGACTCCCTCCATAGGACTCCCTTCATAGGACTCCCTTCATAGGACTCCCTCCATAGGACTCCCTTCATAGGACTCCCTTCATAGGACTCCCTCCATAGGACTCCATCCATAGGACTCCCTTCATAGGACTCCCTTCATAGGACTCCCTTCATAGGACTCCCTCCATAGGACTCCATCCATAGGACTCCCTTCATAGGACTCCATCCATAGGACTCCCTTCATAGGACTCCCTCCATAGGACTCCATCCATAGGACTCCCTTCATAGGACTCCCTCCATAGGACTCCATCCATAGGACTCCCTTCATAGGACTCCCTTCATAGGACTCCCTCCATAGGACTCCCTTCATAGGACTCCCTTCATAGGACTCCCTCCATAGGACTCCATCCATAGGACTCCCTTCATAGGACTCCCTCCATAGGACTCCCTTCATAGGACTCCCTCCATAGGACTCCATCCATAGGACTCCCTCCATAGGACTCCCTCCATAGGACTCCCTTCATAGGACTCCCTCCATAGGACTCCATCCATAGGACTCCCTTCATAGGACTCCCTCCATAGGACTCCATCCATAGGACTCCCTTCATAGGACTCCCTCCATAGGACTCCATCCATAGGACTCCCTTCATAGGACTCCATCCATAGGGCTCCCTCCATAGGACTCCCTTCATAGGACTCCCTCCATAGGACTCCCTTCATAGGACTCCCTCCATAGGACTCCATCCATAGGACTCCCTCCATAGGACTCCCTCCATAGGACTCCCTTCATAGGACTCCCTCCATAGGACTCCATCCATAGGACTCCCTTCATAGGACTCCCTCCATAGGACTCCCTTCATAGGACTCCCTCCATAGGACTCCCTTCATAGGACTTCATCCATAGGGCTCCCTTCATAGGACTCCCTCCATAGGACTCCCTCCATAGGACTCCCTCCATATTACTCCCTCCAATGGGCTCCCTCCATAGGGCTCCCTCCAATGGGCTCCCTCCAATGGGCTCCCTCCATAGGACTCCCTCCATAGGGCTCCCTCCATAGGACTCCCTCAAATGGGCTCCCTCCATAGGGCTCCCTCCAATGGGCTCCCTTAATAGGACTCCCTCCATAGGGCTCCCTTCATAGGGCTCCCTTCATAGGACTCCCTCCATAGGGCTCCCTTCATAGGGCTCCCTCCATAGGGCTCCCTCCATAGGACTCCCTCCATAGGACTCCCTCCAATGGGCTCCCTCCATAGGACTCCCTCCATAGGGCTCCCTTCATAGGGCTCCCTTCATAGGACTCCCTCCATAGGGCTCCCTCCATAGGGCTCCCTCCATAGGACTCCCTCCAATGGGCTCCCTCCATAGGACTCCCTCCATAGGGCTCCCTTCATAGGGCTCCCTTCATAGGGCTCCCTCCATAGGACTCCCTCCATAGGACTCCCTCCAATGGGCTCCCTCCATAGGACTCCCTCCGATGGGCTCCCTCCATAGGACTCCCTCCATAGGACTCCCTCCATAGGACTCCCTCCAATGGGCTCCCTCCATAGGACTCCCTCCATAGTGCTCCCTTCATAGGGCTCCCTCCATAGGACTCCCTCCATAGGACTCCCTCCAATGGGCTCCCTCCATAGGACTCCCTCCATAGGGCTCCCTTCATATGGCTCCCTCCATAGGACTCCCTGCATAGGACTCCCTCCAATGGGCTCCCTCCATAGGGCTCCCTCCATAGTACTCCCTCCATAGGACTCCCTTCATAGGGCTCCCTTCATAGGGCTCCCTCCATAGGACTCCCTCCATAGGACTCCCTCCAATGGGCTCCCTCCATAGGGCTCCCTCCATAGGGCTCCCTTCATAGGGCTCCCTTCATAGGACTCCCTCCATAGGACTCCCTCCAATGGGCTCCCTCCATAGGACTCCCTCCATAGGGCTCCCTTCATAGGGCTCCCTCCATAGGACTCCCTCCATAGGACTCCCTCCAATGGGCTCCCTCCATAGGACTCCCTCCATAGGGCTCCCTTCATAGGGCTCCCTCCATAGGACTCCCTCCATAGGACTCCCTCCATAGGACTCCCTCCATAGGACTTCCTCCATAGGACTCCCTTCAAAGGACTCCCTCCATAGGGCTCCCTCCATAGGGCTCCTTCCATAGGACTCCCTCCAATGGGCTCCCTCCATAGGACTCCCTCCATAGGACTCCCTCCATAGGACTTCCTCCATAGGACTCCCTTAATAGGACTCCCTCCATAGGACTCCCTCCATAGGGCTCCCTCCATAGGGCTCCTTCCATAGGACTCCCTCCAATGGGCTCCCTCCATAGGACTCCCTTCATAGGGCTCCCTTCATAGGGCTCCCTTCATAGGGCTCCCTCCATAGGACTCCCTCCATAGGACTCCCTCCAATGGGCTCCCTCCATAGGACTCCCTCCATAGTGCTCCCTTCATAGGGCTCCCTCCATAGGACTCCCTCCATAGGACTCCCTCCAATGGGCTCCCTCCATAGGACTCCCTCCATAGGGCTCCCTTCATAGGGCTCCCTCCATAGGACTCCCTCCATAGGGCTCCCTCCAATGGGCTCCCTCCATAGGACCCCTCCATAGGGCTCCCTTCATAGGGCTCCCTTCATAGGGCTCCCTCCATAGGACTCCCTCCATAGGACTCCCTCCAATGGGCTCCCTCCATAGGACTCCCTCCATAGGGCTCCCTTCATAGGGCTCCCTTCATAGGGCTCCCTCCATAGGACTCCCTCCATAGGACTCCCTCCAATGGGCTCCCTCCATAGTACTCCCTCCATAGGACTCCCTTCATAGGGCTCCCTTCATAGGGCTCCCTCCATAGGACTCCCTCCATAGGACTCCCTCCAATGGGCTCCATCCATAGGGCTCCCTCCATAGGGCTCCTTTCATAGGGCTCCCTTCATAGGACTCCCTCCATAGGACTCCCTCCAATGGGCTCCCTCCATAGGACTCCCTCCATAGGGCTCCCTTCATAGGACTCCCTCCATAGGACTCCCTCCATAGGACTCCCTCCAATGGGCTCCCTCCATAGGACTCCCTCCATAGGGCTCCCTTCATAGGGCTCCCTCCATAGGACTCCCTCCATAGGACTCCCTCCATAGGACTTCCTCCATAGGACTCCCTTCATAGGACTCCCTTCATAGGACTCCCTTCATAGGGCTCCCTCCATAGGGCTCCTTCCATAGGACTTCCTCCAATGGGCTCCCTCTATAGGGCTCCCTCCATAGGACTCCCTCCATACGACTCACTCCAATGGGCTCCCTCCATAGGGCTCCCTTCATAGGGCTCCCTTCATAGGGCTCCCTTCATAGGACTCCCTCCATAGGACTCCCTCAAATGGGCTCCCTCCATAGGACTCCCTCCATAGGACTTCCTCCATAGGACTCCCTTCATAGGACTCCCTCCATAGGGCTCCCTCCATAGGGCTTCTTCCATAGGACTCCCTCCAATGGGCTCCCTCCATAGGACTCCTTCCATAGGACTTCCTCCATAGGACTCCCTTCATAGGACTCCCTCCATAGGACTCCCTCCATAGGACTCCCTCCATAGGACTCCCTCCAATGGGCTCCCTCCATAGGGCTCCCTTCATAGGGCTCCCTTCATAGGGCTCCCTCCATAGGACTCCCTCCATAGGACTCCCTCCAATGGGCTCCCTCCATAGGGCTCCCTTCATAGGGCTCCCTCCATAGGACTCCCTCCATAGGACTCCCTCCAATGGGCTCCCTCCATAGGGCTCCCTTCATAGGACTCCCTCCTTAGGGCTCCCTTCATAGGGCTCCCTCCATAGGACTCCCTCCATAGGACTCCCTCAAATGGGCTCCCTCCATAGGACTCCCTCCATAGGACTTCCTCCATAGGACTCCCTTCATAGGACTCCCTCCATAGGGCTCCCTCCATAGGACTTCCTCCATAGGACTCCTTCCATAGGACTCCCCCAAAGGACTCCCTCCATAGGGCTCCCTTCATAGGGCTCCCTCCATAGGACTCCCTCCATAGGACTCCCTCCAATGGGCTCCCTCCATAGGGCTCCCTTCATAGGACTCCCTCCATAGGACTCCCTCAAATGGGCTCCCTCCATAGGACTCCCTCCATAGGACTTCCTCCATAGGACTCCCTTCATAGGACTCCCTCCATAGGGCTCCCTCCATAGGACTCCCTTCATAGGACTCCCTCCATAGGGCTCCCTTCATAGGACTCCCTCCAATGGGCTCCCTCCATAGGACTCCCTCCATAGGACTCCCTCCATAGGGCTCCCTTCATAGGGCTCCCTCCATAGGACTCCCTCCAATGGGCTCCCTCCATAGGACTCCCTCCATAGGACTCCCTCCATAGGGCTCCCTTCATAGGGCTCCCTCCATAGGACTCCCTCCATAGGACTCCCTCCACATGGCTCCCTCCATTGGGCTCTGAGAGGAAGGGGGTCCCACAGGACAGGTGGGGGCAGCACTGAGAGAAGAGGACAACACTGCACCTCATCCGCACCACACTGTGCCACACCACGCTGCACCTCATCCGCACCACACTAAGTCGCACCACATCTGCACTACAATGCGCCACATCAAACTACACCTCATCTGCGCCGCCCTACACCATGCAACACCTCACCCGCGCCACCCTACAGCGCACCATACCTCATCCAAGCCGCCCTACACCACGCCACACCTCATCCGTGCCGCCCTACACCGCGCCATACCTCATCCAAGCCGCCCTACACCGCGCCACACCTCATCCGCGCCACCCTACACCACGCCACACCTCATCTGCGCCACCCTACACCACGCCACACCTCATCTGCGCCGCCCTACACTGCGCCACACCTCATCCGCGCAGCCCTACACCGCGCCATACCTCATCCAAGCCACCCTACACTGCGCCACACCTCATCCGCGCCACCCTACACCACGCCACACCTCATCTGCGCCGCCCTACACTGCGCCACACCTCATCCGCGCCGCCCTACACCGCGCCACACCTCATCCGCGCAGCCCTACACCGCGCCACACCTCATCCGCGCTGCCCTACACTGCGCCACACCTCATCCGCGCCACCCTTCACCACACCTCATCCGCGCCGCCCTACACCGCGCCACACCTCATCCGCGCCGCCCTACACCGCGCCACACCTCATCCGCGCCGCCCTACACCACGCCACACCTTATCCGCGCCGCCCTACACTGCGCCACACCTCATTCGCGCCGCCCTACACCGCGCCATACCTCATCCGCGCCACCCTACACTGCGCCACACCTCATCCGCGCCACCCTACACCACGCCACACCTCATCTGCGCCGCCCTACACTGCGCCACACCTCATCCGCGCCGCCCTACACCGCGCCACACCTCATCCGTGCCACCCTTCACCACACCTCATCCGCGCCGCCCTACACCGCGCCACACCTCATCCGCGCCACCCTACACTGCGCCACACCTCATCCGCGCCACCCTACACCACGCCACACCTCATCTGCGCCGCCCTACACTGCGCCACACCTCATCCGCGCCGCCCTACACCGCGCCACACCTCATCCGTGCCACCCTTCACCACACCTCATCCGCGCCGCCCTACACCGCGCCGCACCTCATCTGTGCCGCCCTACACTGCGCCACACCTCATCATTGTCACTGGTAGTTTGGCTAAAAAAAAAAGGGTCTCTGGGGGAGGGGGGGGGGACCTTCTTCTGTTTATAATAAGAACCTTCCCTCCCCATCTTCATCTGCAGATAACAATTCCCTGGGATTTGTTTTCAACCCCTCCCCCTCAAGAAGATTTACCCCCCTCTCCCTCCAGAAGATTTACACCCTCCCCCTCTGAAAGATTTACCCCCCTCCCCCTCAAGAAGATTTACCCCCTTCCCTCTACAGAGGATTTACCCCCCTCTCCCTCCAGAAGATTTACCCCCTCTCCTTCTGGAAGATTTACCCCCCTCTCCCTCCAGAAGATTTACCCCCCTCTCCCTCCAGAAGATTTACCCCCTCTCCCTCTGGAAGATTTACCCCCTCTCCCTCTGGAAGATTTACCCCCTCCCCCTTAAGAAGATTTACCCCCCTCCCTCTACAGAGGATTTACTCCCCTCTCCCTCTGGAAGATTTACCCCCTCTCCCTCTACAGAGGATTTACCCCCCCCCCCTCTCCATCCAGAAGATTTACCCCCTTCCCCCCCAGGAAGATTTACTCCTCTCCCATTCCAGAAGATTTACCCCCCCTTCACCCCTGGAAGGATTTTTCCCCTTAATGACCAGGCCCTATTTTGTGATTCAGCACTGCGTGACTTTAACGGATAATTGCGCAGTCGTGTGACGCTGTACCCAAATACATTTGACGTCCTTTTTTTCCCCACAAACAGAGATTTCTTTTGCTGGTATTTCATCACCTCTGCGATTTTTATTTTTTGCGCTATAAACAAAAACAGAGAAACAATTCTGAGAAAATAACAATATTTTTCACATTCTGATATAAAACTTTCCCAATAAAAATGTAAAAATCTAATTTCTTCCAATCCGCATTCTGCTACAAATCCGGATGATGGGAAATTGATGGGTGTGATATATATAGGGGGCACAGCGTTCCCTGCCAGGGTCTAAAAAGTGACCCAGAATTCTCAGCCAGGCAGATTGAGGGGCTCAGGGAGTTGAAACATGAAGAGGAAACCGGCTAAAAAGTCCAGTTTCTGATCCGGGTGGGATGGAATCTCCAATCCTGGGTCCAAATATTCAGTATAGCCGGCATAATGATTGGTCAGATTCTGGGCTCCACCCCCGCAGACAGGAGGTCCGGCCCACGAGGCTGCGATCCGTCTATGGGAGAGGCCTGGAGTTTGAGGCCACAGCAGCAGCGCTGCAAATACAAACCAGGAGGGCTGAAGGGTCATCAAATGCTGAAACCCCTGCGAGGGAAACCCTGCGAGGGAAACCCCTGCGAGGGAAACCCTGCGAGGGAAACCCGGCGAGGGAAACCCTTCCAGTTTTCTTTTAATGAACCTGGGCAAAGAAAACCCTTAAAGAAGAAACAGCGAGTGGCGGCGTCCTTAAAGCTCTACGCTTGGTGTGAATCTCACAATATACGGGATATATACTGTATATATCATCTACAATATACGGATATATACTGTATATATCATCTACAATATACAGGATATATACTGTATATATCATCTACAATATACGGGATATATACTGTATATATCATCTACAATATACAGGATATATACTGTATATATCATCTACAATATACAGGATATATACTGTATATATCATCTACAATATACGGGATATATACAGTATATATCATCTACAATATACGGGATATATACAGTATATATCATCTACAATATACGGGATATATACTGTATATATCATCTACAATATACGGGATATATACAGTATATATCATCTACAATATACGGGATATATACTGTATATATCATCTACAATATACGGGATATATACAGTATATATCATCTACAATATACAGGATATATACTATATATATCATCTACAATATACAGGATATATACAGTATATATCATCTACAATATACGGGATATATACAGTATATATCATCTACAATATACGGGATATATACTGTATATATCATCTACAATATACAGGATATATACTGTATATATCATCTACAATATACGGGATATATACAGTATATATCATCTACAATATACGGGATATATACTGTATATATCATCTACAATATACGGGATATATACAGTATATATCATCTACAATATACAGGATATATACTGTATATATCATCTACAATATACGGGATATATACTGTATATATCATCTACAATATACGGGATATATACTGTATATATCATCTACAATATACGGATATATACTGTATATATCATCTACAATATACGGGATATATACTGTATATATCATCTACAATATACAGGATATATACTGTATATATCATCTACAATATACGGGATATATACAGTATATATCATCTACAATATACGGGATATATACTGTATATATCATCTACAATATACGGGATATATACTGTATATATCATCTACAATATACAGGATATATACTGTATATATCATCTACAATATACGGGATATATACTGTATATATCATCTACAATATACGGGATATATACAGTATATATCATCTACAATATACAGGATATATACTATATATATCATCTACAATATACAGGATATATACTGTATATATCATCTACAATATACAGGATATATACTGTATATATCATCTACAATATACGGGATATATACTGTATATATCATCTACAATATACGGATATATACTGTATATACCATCTACAATATACGGATATATACTGTATATATCATCTACAATATACAGGATATATACTGTATATATCATCTACAATATACGGATATATACTGTATATATCATCTACAATATACGGGATATATACTGTATATATCATCTACAATATACAGGATATATACTGTATATATCATCTACAATATACGGGATATATACAGTATATATCATCTACAATATACGGGATATATACTGTATATATCATCTACAATATACGGGATATATACTGTATATATCATCTACAATATACAGGATATATACTGTATATATCATCTACAATATACGGGATATATACTGTATATATCATCTACAATATACGGGATATATACAGTATATATCATCTACAATATACGGGATATATACTGTATATATCATCTACAATATACAGGATATATACTATATATATCATCTACAATATACAGGATATATACTGTATATATCATCTACAATATACGGGATATATACAGTATATATCATCTACAATATACGGGATATATACTGTATATATCATCTACAATATACGGGATATATACTGTATATATCATCTACAATATACAGGATATATACTGTATATATCATCTACAATATACGGGATATATACTGTATATATCATCTACAATATACGGGATATATACTGTATATATCATCTACAATATACGGATATATACTGTATATACCATCTACAATATACGGATATATACTGTATATATCATCTACAATATACAGGATATATACTGTATATATCATCTACAATATACGGATATATACTGTATATACCATCTACAATATACGGATATATACTGTATATATCATCTACAATATACGGGATATATACTGTATATATCATCTACAATATACGGGATATATACTGTATATATCATCTACAATATACGGGATATATACAGTATATATCATCTACAATATACGGGATATATACTGTATATATCATCTACAATATACAGGATATATACTGTATATATCATCTACAATATACGGGATATATACTGTATATATCATCTACAATATACGGGATATATACAGTATATATCATCTACAATATACAGGATATATACTATATATATCATCTACAATATACAGGATATATACTGTATATATCATCTACAATATACGGGATATATACTGTATATATCATCTACAATATACGGGATATATACTGTATATATCATCTACAATATACGGATATATACTGTATATACCATCTACAATATACGGATATATACTGTATATATCATCTACAATATACAGGATATATACTGTATATATCATCTACAATATACGGATATATACTGTATATACCATCTACAATATACGGATATATACTGTATATATCATCTACAATATACAGGATATATACTGTATATATCATCTACAATATACGGGATATATACTGTATATATCATCTACAATATACGGGATATATACTGTATATATCATCTACAATATACGGGATATATACAGTATATATCATCTACAATATACAGGATATATACTGTATATATCATCTACAATATACAGGATATATACTGTATATATCATCTACAATATACGGGATATATACTGTATATATCATCTACAATATACGGGATATATACTGTATATATCATCTACAATATACAGGATATATACAGTATATATCATCTACAATATACGGGATATATACTGTATATATCATCTACAATATACGGGATATATACAGTATATACCATCTACAATATACGGGGTATATATCATCTACAATATACAGGATATATACTGTATATATCATCTACAATATACAGGATATATACTGTATATATCATCTACAATATACGGGATATATACTGTATATATCATCTACAATATACGGATATATACTGTATATATCATCTACAATATACGGGATATATACTGTATATATCATCTACAATATACGGGATATATACTGTATATATCATCTACAATATACGGATATATACTGTATATATCATCTACAATATACAGGATATATACTGTATATATCATCTACAATATACGGGATATATACTGAATATATCATCTACAATATACGGGATATATACAGTATATATCATCTACAATATACAGGATATATACTATATATATCATCTACAATATACAGGATATATACAGTATATATCATCTACAATATACGGGATATATACTGTATATATCATCTACAATATACAGGATATATACTGTATATATCATCTACAATATACAGGATATATACAGTATATATCATCTACAATATACGGGATATATACTGTATATATCATCTACAATATACGGGATATATACTGTATATATCATCTACAATATACAGGATATATACTGTATATATCATCTACAATATACGGGATATATACTGTATATATCATCTACAATATACAGGATATATACTATATATATCATCTACAATATACAGGATATATACTGTATATATCATCTACAATATACGGGATATATACTGTATATATCATCTACAATATACGGGATATATACTGTATATATCATCTACAATATACGGGATATATACTGTATATATCATCTACAATATACGGGATATATACAGTATATATCATCTACAATATACAGGATATATACTGTATATATCATCTACAATATACAGGATATATACTGTATATATCATCTACAATATACGGGATATATACTGTATATATCATCTACAATATACGGGATATATACTGTATATATCATCTACAATATACAGGATATATACAGTATATATCATCTACAATATACGGGATATATACTGTATATATCATCTACAATATACGGGATATATACAGTATATACCATCTACAATATACGGGGTATATATCATCTACAATATACAGGATATATACTGTATATATCATCTACAATATACAGGATATATACTGTATATATCATCTACAATATACGGGATATATACTGTATATATCATCTACAATATACGGATATATACTGTATATATCATCTACAATATACGGGATATATACTGTATATATCATCTACAATATACGGGATATATACTGTATATATCATCTACAATATACGGATATATACTGTATATATCATCTACAATATACAGGATATATACTGTATATATCATCTACAATATACGGGATATATACTGAATATATCATCTACAATATACGGGATATATACAGTATATATCATCTACAATATACAGGATATATACTATATATATCATCTACAATATACAGGATATATACAGTATATATCATCTACAATATACGGGATATATACTGTATATATCATCTACAATATACAGGATATATACTGTATATATCATCTACAATATACAGGATATATACAGTATATATCATCTACAATATACGGGATATATACTGTATATATCATCTACAATATACGGGATATATACTGTATATATCATCTACAATATACAGGATATATACTGTATATATCATCTACAATATACGGGATATATACTGTATATATCATCTACAATATACAGGATATATACTATATATATCATCTACAATATACAGGATATATACTGTATATATCATCTACAATATACGGGATATATACTGTATATATCATCTACAATATACGGGATATATACTGTATATATCATCTACAATATACGGGATATATACTGTATATATCATCTACAATATACGGGATATATACAGTATATATCATCTACAATATACAGGATATATACTGTATATATCATCTACAATATACGGGATATATACTGTATATATCATCTACAATATACGGGATATATACTGTATATATCATCTACAATATACAGGATATATACTGTATATATCATCTACAATATACGGGATATATACTGTATATATCATCTACAATATACGGGATATATACTGTATATATCATCTACAATATACGGATATATACTGTATATATCATCTACAATATACGGGATATATACTGTATATACCATCTACAATATACGGGATATATACTGTATATATCATCTACAATATACGGGATATATACTGTATATATCATCTACAATATACGGATATATACTGTATATATCATCTACAATATACAGGATATATACTGTATATATCATCTACAATATACGGGATATATACAGTATATATCATCTACAATATACAGGATATATACTATATATATCATCTACAATATACAGGATATATACTGTATATATCATCTACAATATACGGGATATATACAGTATATATCATCTACAATATACAGGATATATACTGTATATATCATCTACAATATACAGGATATATACTGTATATATCATCTACAATATACGGGATATATACAGTATATATCATCTACAATATACAGGATATATACTATATATATCATCTACAATATACAGGATATATACTGTATATATCATCTACAATATACAGGATATATACAGTATATATCATCTACAATATACAGGATATATACTGTATATATCATCTACAATATACAGGATATATACTGTATATATCATCTACAATATACGGGATATATACTGTATATATCATCTACAATATACGGGATATATACTGTATATATCATCTACAATATACGGGATATATACTGTATATATCATCTACAATATACAGGATATATACTATATATATCATCTACAATATACAGGATATATACTATATATATCATCTACAATATACAGGATATATACTGTATATATCATCTACAATATACGGGATATATACTGTATATATCATCTACAATATACGGGATATATACTGTATATATCATCTACAATATACGGGATATATACTGTATATATCATCTACAATATACGGGATATATACTGTATATATCATCTACAATATACGGATATATACTGTATATATCATCTACAATATACGGGATATATACTGTATATATCATCTACAATATACGGGATATATACTGTATATACCATCTACAATATACGGATATATACTGTATATATCATCTACAATATACAGGATATATACAGTATATATCATCTACAATATACGGGATATATACTGTATATATCATCTACAATATACAGGATATATACTGTATATATCATCTACAATATACGGGATATATACAGTATATATCATCTACAATATACGGGATATATACTGTATATATCATCTACAATATACGGGATATATACTGTATATATCATCTACAATATACAGGATATATACTGTATATATCATCTACAATATACGGGATATATACTGTATATATCATCTACAATATACGGGATATATACTGTATATATCATCTACAATATACGGGATATATACTGTATATATCATCTACAATATACAGGATATATACTGTATATATCATCTACAATATACGGATATATACTGTATATATCATCTACAATATACGGGATATATACTGTATATATCATCTACAATATACGGGATATATACTGTATATATCATCTACAATATACGGGATATATACTGTATATATCATCTACAATATACGGGATATATACTGTATATATCATCTACAATATACGGATATATACTGTATATATCATCTACAATATACGGGATATATACTGTATATATCATCTACAATATACGGGATATATACTGTATATATCATCTACAATATACGGATATATACTGTATATATCATCTACAATATACAGGATATATACTGTATATATCATCTACAATATACGGGATATATACTGTATATATCATCTACAATATACAGGATATATACTGTATATATCATCTACAATATACGGGATATATACTGTATATATCATCTACAATATACGGGATATATACTGTATATATCATCTACAATATACGGATATATACTGTATATATCATCTACAATATACAGGATATATACTGTATATATCATCTACAATATACGGGATATATACTGTATATATCATCTACAATATACAGGATATATACTGTATATATCATCTACAATATACGGGATATATACTGTATATATCATCTACAATATACGGGATATATACTGTATATATCATCTACAATATACAGGATATATACTGTATATATCATCTACAATATACGGATATATACTGTATATACCATCTACAATATACGGATATATACTGTATATATCATCTACAATATACGGGATATATACTGTATATATCATCTACAATATACGGGATATATACTGTATATATCATCTACAATATACGGGATATATACAGTATATATCATCTACAATATACGGGATATATACAGTATATATCATCTACAATATACGGGATATATACAGTATATATCATCTACAATATACAGGATATATACTGTATATATCATCTACAATATACGGGATATATACTGTATATATCATCTACAATATACGGGATATATACAGTATATATCATCTACAATATATGGGATATATACTATATATATCATCTACAATATACAGGATATATACTGTATATATCATCTACAATATACAGGATATATACTGTATATATCATCTACAATATACGGGATATATACTGTATATATCATCTACAATATACAGGATATATACTGTATATATCATCTACAATATACGGATATATACTGTATATATCATCTACAATATACAGGATATATACTGTATATATCATCTACAATATACGGGATATATACTGTATATATCATCTACAATATACGGGATATATACTGTATGTATCATCTACAATATACAGGATATATACTGTATATATCATCTACAATATACAGGATATATACTGTATATATCATCTACAATATACAGGATATATACTGTATATATCATCTACAATATACGGGATATATACAGTATATATCATCTACAATATACAGGATATATACAGTATATATCATCTACAATATACGGGATATATACAGTATATATCATCTACAATATACAGGATATATACTATATATATCATCTACAATATACAGGATATATACTGTATATATCATCTACAATATACGGGATATATACTGTATATATCATCTACAATATACGGGATATATACAGTATATATCATCTACAATATACGGGATATATACAGTATATATCATCTACAATATACAGGATATATACTGTATATATCATCTACAATATACGGGATATATACTGTATATATCATCTACAATATACGGGATATATACTGTATATATCATCTACAATATACGGGATATATACTGTATATATCATCTACAATATACGGGATATATACTGTATATATCATCTACAATATACGGGATATATACTGTATATATCATCTACAATATACAGGATATATACTGTATATATCATCTACAATATACGGGATATATACTGTATATATCATCTACAATATACAGGATATATACTGTATATATCATCTACAATATACGGGATATATACAGTATATATCATCTACAATATACAGGATATATACTGTATATATCATCTACAATATACAGGATATATACTGTATATATCATCTACAATATACGGGATATATACTGTATATATCATCTACAATATACAGGATATATACTGTATATATCATCTACAATATACGGGATATATACTGTATATATCATCTACAATATACGGGATATATACTGTATATATCATCTACAATATACAGGATATATACTGTATATATCATCTACAATATACGGGATATATACAGTATATACCATCTACAATATACGGGGTATATATCATCTACAATATACAGGATATATACTGTATATATCATCTACAATATACAGGATATATACTGTATATATCATCTACAATATACGGGATATATACAGTATATACCATCTACAATATACGGGGTATATATCATCTACAATATACAGGATATATACTGTATATATCATCTACAATATACGGGATATATACTGTATATATCATCTACAATATACGGGATATATACTGTATATATCATCTACAATATACGGGATATATACTGTATATATCATCTACAATATACGGGATATATACTGTATATATCATCTACAATATACAGGATATATACTGTATATATCATCTACAATATACGGATATATACTGTATATATCATCTACAATATACAGGATATATACTGTATATATCATCTACAATATACGGGATATATACTGTATATATCATCTACAATATACAGGATATATACTGTATATATCATCTACAATATACGGGATATATACAGTATATATCATCTACAATATACGGATATATACTGTATATATCATCTACAATATACAGGATATATACTGTATATATCATCTACAATATACGGGATATATACTGTATATATCATCTACAATATACGGGATATATACTGTATATATCATCTACAATATACAGGATATATACTGTATATATCATCTACAATATACAGGATATATACTGTATATATCATCTACAATATACGGGATATATACAGTATATATCATCTACAATATACGGATATATACTGTATATATCATCTACAATATACAGGATATATACTGTATATATCATCTACAATATACGGGATATATACTGTATATATCATCTACAATATACGGGATATATACTGTATATATCATCTACAATATACGGGATATATACTGTATATATCATCTACAATATACAGGATATATACTGTATATATCATCTACAATATACAGGATATATACTGTATATATCATCTACAATATACGGGATATATACTGTATATATCATCTACAATATACGGGATATATACTGTATATATCATCTACAATATACGGATATATACAGTATATATCATCTACAATATACGGGATATATACTATATATATCATCTACAATATACAGGATATATACTGTATATATCATCTACAATATACAGGATATATACTGTATATATCATCTACAATATACGGGATATATACAGTATATATCATCTACAATATACAGGATATATACAGTATATATCATCTACAATATACGGGATATATACTGTATATATCATCTACAATATACGGGATATATACTGTATATATCATCTACAATATACGGGATATATACTGTATATATCATCTACAATATACAGGATATATACTGTATATATCATCTACAATATATGGGATATATACTGTATATATCATCTACAATATACGGGATATATACTGTATATATCATCTACAATATACAGGATATATACTGTATATATCATCTACAATATACGGGATATATACAGTATATATCATCTACAATATACAGGATATATACTGTATATATCATCTACAATATACGGGATATATACTGTATATATCATCTACAATATACGGGATATATACTGTATATATCATCTACAATATACGGGATATATACTGTATATATCATCTACAATATACGGGATATATACTGTATATATCATCTACAATATACAGGATATATACTGTATATATCATCTACAATATACGGGATATATACTGTATATATCATCTACAATATACGGGATATATACAGTATATATCATCTACAATATACAGGATATATACTGTATATATCATCTACAATATACGGGATATATACAGTATATATCATCTACAATATACAGGATATATACTGTATATATCATCTACAATATACGGGATATATACTGTATATATCATCTACAATATACGGGATATATACAGTATATATCATCTACAATATACAGGATATATACTATATATATCATCTACAATATACAGGATATATACTGTATATATCATCTACAATATACGGGATATATACTGTATATATCATCTACAATATACGGGATATATACTGTATATATCATCTACAATATACGGGATATATACTGTATATATCATCTACAATATACGGGATATATACTGTATATATCATCTACAATATACAGGATATATACTGTATATATCATCTACAATATACGGGATATATACTGTATATATCATCTACAATATACGGGATATATACAGTATATATCATCTACAATATACAGGATATATACTGTATATATCATCTACAATATACGGGATATATACTGTATATATCATCTACAATATACGGGATATATACTGTATATATCATCTACAATATACGGGATATATACTGTATATATCATCTACAATATACGGATATATACTGTATATACCATCTACAATATACAGGATATATACTGTATATATCATCTACAATATACGGGATATATACTGTATATATCATCTACAATATACGGATATATACTGTATATATCATCTACAATATACGGATATATACTGTATATATCATCTACAATATACAGGATATATACTGTATATATCATCTACAATATACAGGATATATACTGTATATATCATCTACAATATACGGGATATATACTGTATATATCATCTACAATATACGGGATATATACAGTATATATCATCTACAATATACAGGATATATACTATATATATCATCTACAATATACAGGATATATACTGTATATATCATCTACAATATACGGGATATATACAGTATATATCATCTACAATATACGGATATATACTGTATATATCATCTACAATATACAGGATATATACTGTATATATCATCTACAATATACGGGATATATACTGTATATATCATCTACAATATACGGGATATATACAGTATATATCATCTACAATATACAGGATATATACTGTATATATCATCTACAATATACGGGATATATACTGTATATATCATCTACAATATACGGGATATATACAGTATATATCATCTACAATATACAGGATATATACTGTATATATCATCTACAATATACAGGATATATACTGTATATATCATCTACAATATACGGGATATATACTGTATATATCATCTACAATATACGGGATATATACTGTATATATCATCTACAATATACGGATATATACTGTATATACCATCTACAATATACGGATATATACTGTATATATCATCTACAATATACAGGATATATACAGTATATATCATCTACAATATACGGGATATATACTGTATATATCATCTACAATATACGGGATATATACAGTATATATCATCTACAATATACAGGATATATACTGTATATATCATCTACAATATACGGGATATATACTGTATATATCATCTACAATATACGGGATATATACAGTATATATCATCTACAATATACAGGATATATACTGTATATATCATCTACAATATACGGGATATATACTGTATATATCATCTACAATATACGGGATATATACTGTATATATCATCTACAATATACGGGATATATACTGTATATATCATCTACAATATACGGATATATACTGTATATACCATCTACAATATACAGGATATATACTGTATATATCATCTACAATATACGGGATATATACTGTATATATCATCTACAATATACGGATATATACTGTATATATCATCTACAATATACGGATATATACTGTATATATCATCTACAATATACAGGATATATACTGTATATATCATCTACAATATACAGGATATATACTGTATATATCATCTACAATATACGGGATATATACTGTATATATCATCTACAATATACGGGATATATACAGTATATATCATCTACAATATACAGGATATATACTATATATATCATCTACAATATACAGGATATATACTGTATATATCATCTACAATATACGGGATATATACAGTATATATCATCTACAATATACGGATATATACTGTATATATCATCTACAATATACAGGATATATACTGTATATATCATCTACAATATACGGGATATATACTGTATATATCATCTACAATATACGGGATATATACAGTATATATCATCTACAATATACAGGATATATACTGTATATATCATCTACAATATACGGGATATATACTGTATATATCATCTACAATATACGGGATATATACTGTATATATCATCTACAATATACGGGATATATACTGTATATATCATCTACAATATACGGATATATACTGTATATACCATCTACAATATACGGATATATACTGTATATATCATCTACAATATACAGGATATATACAGTATATATCATCTACAATATACGGGATATATACTGTATATATCATCTACAATATACGGGATATATACAGTATATATCATCTACAATATACAGGATATATACTGTATATATCATCTACAATATACGGGATATATACTGTATATATCATCTACAATATACGGGATATATACTGTATATATCATCTACAATATACGGGATATATACTGTATATATCATCTACAATATTCGGGATATATACTGTATATATCATCTACAATATACGGGATATATACTGTATATATCATCTACAATATACGGGATATATACTGTATATATCATCTACAATATACAGGATATATACTGTATATATCATCTACAATATACGGGATATATACTGTATATATCATCTACAATATACGGGATATATACTGTATATATCATCTACAATATACAGGATATATACTGTATATATCATCTACAATATATGGGATATATACTATATATATCATCTACAATATACAGGATATATACTGTATATATCATCTACAATATACAGGATATATACTGTATATATCATCTACAATATACGGGATATATACAGTATATATCATCTACAATATACGGGATATATACAGTATATATCATCTACAATATACAGGATATATACTGTATATATCATCTACAATATACGGGATATATACAGTATATATCATCTACAATATACAGGATATATACTGTATATATCATCTACAATATACGGGATATATACTGTATATATCATCTACAATATACGGGATATATACAGTATATATCATCTACAATATACAGGATATATACTGTATATATCATCTACAATATACGGGATATATACTGTATATATCATCTACAATATACGGGATATATACAGTATATATCATCTACAATATACAGGATATATACTGTATATATCATCTACAATATACGGGATATATACAGTATATATCATCTACAATATACAGGATATATACAGTATATATCATCTACAATATACGGGATATATACAGTATATATCATCTACAATATACGGGATATATACAGTATATATCATCTACAATATACGGGATATATACAGTATATATCATCTACAATATACGGGATATATACAGTATATATCATCTACAATATACGGGATATATACTATATATATCATCTACAATATACAGGATATATACTGTATATATCATCTACAATATACAGGATATATACTATATATATCATCTACAATATACAGGATATATACTGTATATATCATCTACAATATACGGGATATATACTGTATATATCATCTACAATATACGGGATATATACTGTATATATCTTCTACAATATACAGGATATATACAGTATATATCATCTACAATATACAGGATATATACTGTATATATCATCTACAATATACGGGATATATACTGTATATATCATCTACAATATACGGGATATATACTGTATATATCATCTACAATATACGGGATATATACTGTATATATCATCTACAATATACGGGATATATACAGTATATATCATCTACAATATACAGGATATATACTGTATATATCATCTACAATATACAGGATATATACTGTATATATCATCTACAATATACGGGATATATACTGTATATATCATCTACAATATACAGGATATATACTGTATATATCATCTACAATATACGGGATATATACTGTATATATCATCTACAATATACGGGATATATACTGTATATATCATCTACAATATACGGGATATATACTGTATATATCATCTACAATATACGGGATATATACAGTATATATCATCTACAATATACAGGATATATACTGTATATATCATCTACAATATACAGGATATATACTGTATATATCATCTACAATATACGGGATATATACTGTATATATCATCTACAATATACAGGATATATACTGTATATATCATCTACAATATACGGGATATATACAGTATATATCATCTACAATATACGGGATATATACAGTATATATCATCTACAATATACGGGATATATACTGTATATATCATCTACAATATACGGGATATATACAGTATATATCATCTACAATATACGGGATATATACTGTATATATCATCTACAATATACGGGATATATACTGTATATATCATCTACAATATACGGGATATATACTGTATATATCATCTACAATATACGGGATATATACTGTATATATCATCTACAATATACAGGATATATACAGTATATATCATCTACAATATACGGGATATATACTGTATATATCATCTACAATATACGGGATATATACAGTATATATCATCTACAATATACGGGATATATACTGTATATATCATCTACAATATACGGGATATATACTGTATATATCATCTACAATATACGGATATATACTGTATATATCATCTACAATATACGGGATATATACAGTATATATCATCTACAATATACGGGATATATACTGTATATATCATCTACAATATACGGATATATACTGTATATATCATCTACAATATACGGGATATATACTGTATATATCATCTACAATATACAGGATATATACTGTATATATCATCTACAATATACGGATATATACTGTATATATCATCTACAATATACGGATATATACTGTATATATCATCTACAATATACGGGATATATACTGTATATATCATCTACAATATACAGGATATATACTGTATATATCATCTACAATATACAGGATATATACTGTATATATCATCTACAATATACGGGATATATACTGTATATATCATCTACAATATACAGGATATATACTGTATATATCATCTACAATATACAGGATATATACTGTATATATCATCTACAATATACAGGATATATACTGTATATATCATCTACAATATACGGGATATATACAGTATATATCATCTACAATATACGGGATATATACTGTATATATCATCTACAATATACGGGATATATACAGTATATATCATCTACAATATACAGGATATATACTGTATATATCATCTACAATATACGGGATATATACTGTATATATCATCTACAATATACGGGATATATACTGTATATATCATCTACAATATACAGGATATATACTGTATATATCATCTACAATATACAGGATATATACTGTATATATCATCTACAATATACAGGATATATACTGTATATATCATCTACAATATACGGGATATATACAGTATATATCATCTACAATATACGGGATATATACTGTATATATCATCTACAATATACAGGATATATACAGTATATATCATCTACAATATACGGATATATACTGTATATATCATCTACAATATACGGGATATATACTGTATATATCATCTACAATATACAGGATATATACAGTATATATCATCTACAATATACGGGATATATACTGTATATATCATCTACAATATACGGGATATATACTGTATATATCATCTACAATATACGGATATATACTGTATATATCATCTACAATATACGGGATATATACTGTATATATCATCTACAATATACGGGATATATACAGTATATATCATCTACAATATACAGGATATATACTGTATATATCATCTACAATATACGGATATATACTGTATATATCATCTACAATATACGGGATATATACAGTATATATCATCTACAATATACGGGATATATACAGTATATATCATCTACAATATACGGGATATATACTGTATATATCATCTACAATATACGGGATATATACTGTATATATCATCTACAATATACGGGATATATACTGTATATATCATCTACAATATACGGGATATATACTGTATATATCATCTACAATATACGGGATATATACTGTATATATCATCTACAATATACGGGATATATACAGTATATATCATCTACAATATACAGGATATATACTGTATATATCATCTACAATATACAGGATATATACTGTATATATCATCTACAATATACAGGATATATACAGTATATATCATCTACAATATACGGGATATATACTGTATATATCATCTACAATATACGGGATATATACTGTATATATCATCTACAATATACGGGATATATACAGTATATATCATCTACAATATACAGGATATATACTGTATATATCATCTACAATATACGGGATATATACTGTATATATCATCTACAATATACAGGATATATACTGTATATATCATCTACAATATACGGGATATATACTGTATATATCATCTACAATATACAGGATATATACTGTATATATCATCTACAATATACTGGATATATACTGTATATATCATCTACAATATACGGATATATACTGTATATATCATCTACAATATACGGATATATACTGTATATATCATCTACAATATACGGGATATATACTGTATATATCATCTACAATATACGGGATATATACAGTATATATCATCTACAATATACGGGATATATACTGTATATATCATCTACAATATACGGATATATACTGTATATATCATCTACAATATACAGGATATATACTGTATATATCATCTACAATATACGGGATATATACAGTATATATCATCTACAATATACAGGATATATACAGTATATATCATCTACAATATACGGGATATATACTGTATATATCATCTACAATATACGGATATATACTGTATATACCATCTACAATATACGGATATATACTGTATATATCATCTACAATATACAGGATATATACTGTATATATCATCTACAATATACGGGATATATACAGTATATATCATCTACAATATACAGGATATATACTGTATATACCATCTACAATATACGGGATATATACTGTATATATCATCTACAATATACAGGATATATACTGTATATATCATCTACAATATACAGGATATATACAGTATATATCATCTACAATATACAGATATATACTGTATATACCATCTACAATATACGGGATATATACTGTATATATCATCTACAATATACAGGATATATACTGTATATATCATCTACAATATACAGGATATATACAGTATATATCATCTACAATATACGGGATATATACTGTATATATCATCTACAATATACGGGATATATACTGTATATATCATCTACAATATACGGGATATATACAGTATATATCATCTACAATATACGGGATATATACTGTATATATCATCTACAATATACGGGATATATACTGTATATATCATCTACAATATACAGGATATATACTGTATATATCATCTACAATATACGGGATATATACTGTATATATCATCTACAATATACAGGATATATACAGTATATATCATCTACAATATACAGGATATATACTGTATATATCATCTACAATATACGGGATATATACAGTATATATCATCTACAATATACAGGATATATACTGTATATATCATCTACAATATACGGGATATATACTGTATATATCATCTACAATATACGGGATATATACTGTATATATCATCTACAATATTCGGGATATATACTGTATATATCATCTACAATATACGGGATATATACTGTATATATCATCTACAATATACAGGATATATACTGTATATATCATCTACAATATACGGGATATATACTGTATATATCATCTACAATATACGGGATATATACTGTATATATCATCTACAATATACAGGATATATACAGTATATATCATCTACAATATACGGGATATATACAGTATATACCATCTACAATATACAGGATATATACAGTATATATCATCTACAATATACGGGATATATACTGTATATATCATCTACAATATACAGGATATATACTGTATATATCATCTACAATATACGGGATATATACAGTATATATCATCTACAATATACAGGATATATACTGTATATATCATCTACAATATACAGGATATATACTGTATATATCATCTACAATATACGGGATATATACTGTATATATCATCTACAATATACAGGATATATACTGTATATATCATCTACAATATACGGGATATATACTGTATATATCATCTACAATATACAGGATATATACAGTATATATCATCTACAATATACAGGATATATACTGTATATATCATCTACAATATACGGGATATATACAGTATATATCATCTACAATATACAGGATATATACTGTATATATCATCTACAATATACGGGATATATACTGTATATATCATCTACAATATACGGGATATATACAGTATATATCATCTACAATATACGGGATATATACTGTATATATCATCTACAATATACGGGATATATACTGTATATATCATCTACAATATACAGGATATATACTGTATATATCATCTACAATATACGGGATATATACTGTATATACCATCTACAATATACAGGATATATACTGTATATATCATCTACAATATACGGGATATATACTGTATATATCATCTACAATATACGGGATATATACTGTATATATCATCTACAATATACGGGATATATACTGTATATATCATCTACAATATACGGGATATATACTGACATTTCCATTTATTTTATGTTTTATACCAATACAGTGACACTATATGTATACTGTGTGCCTAGCCAGTGTTTATGTGTACTGTGTGCCTAGCCAGTGTTTATGTGTACTGTGTGCCTAGCCGGTGTTTATGTGTACTGTGTGCCTAGCCATTGTTTATGTGTACTGTGTGCTCAGCCGGTGTTTATGTGTACTGTGTGCCTAGCCGGTGTTTATGTGTACTGTGTGCCTAGCCGGTGTTTATGTGTACTGTGTGCCTAGCCGGTGTTTATGTGTACTGTGTGCCTAGCCGGTATTTATGTGTACTGTGTGCCTAGCCGGTGTTTATGTGTACTGTGTGCTCAGCCGGTGTTTATGTGTACTGTGTGCCTAGCTGGTGTTTATGTGTACTGTGTGCCTAGCCGGTGTTTATGTGTACTGTGTGCCTAGCCAGTGTTTATGTGTACTGTGTGCCTAGCCAGTGTTTATGTGTACTGTGTGCCTAGCCAGTGTTTATGTGTAGTGTGTGCTCAGCCGGTGTTTATGTGTACTGTGTGCCACCATGGTGGTGTCCCCTGAGGAAGACCTACCTGGGGAAATGACACATCAATGATCATTGGACCACAATGAGGGTTTACCCCGAAGAAGACCTACCTGGAGATATGACACACTTGTTAAACAGCAGACCACCATGAGAGTGTCCCCTGAAGAAGATCTACCTGGAGACAGGGGCGTAACTACAGGGGTTGCAATTGCAACCGGGCCCCATGCTCCTGTGCGGCTCCCCTGTACACCTGGATAGGAGGGGGGCGGGGCAGCATGTAGAGAAATCACTGTCCTCCTTTTTCCTCCTGTAGCTGCAGGAGGAAAATAGAGGAGATTGGTTCCTCTGTATGCTGCCCCCGCCACTCCTCCTATCCAGTTCACTTGTGTTCTGCTGTCTCTGGGCCCCTGTGTGCTCCCCTGGTCCCCCCCCCCCCATGTGCTCCCTTCCCTCTCCTGCCGGCTGCTGCAGGGGGTGTGGCACAATAGAGAACAAGGAAGGGGTCGGTAAATATGTAATTTACCAGCTCCTTCCTTTTCTGAATGGACAGAGTCATAGTCAGTCACATTGTAATAAAATAAAATGAAAACAAAAAATACACTAAAATACCAGAAAATAAAAACTACTGACAGCAGTGGGGGAACTTCCAGCATCGCAAAGGTCCCAATTGTGACCGGGCCCCGGCATTCCACCACCGTGGGAAGGCCCCAAGATTGCAGGAAGGGGGAACACTGCAGAACTTGTGAAAGGGTCCTGGGACCTTAATAAAGGGCCCCGCAACAAAAGTAAAGGGCCCCAGGATCAGTGGGAAGAGCCCCAGGCTTGAAGGGAAGGGCCCCGAACAGGGGTCTGGGGGGCCCTTCATGGTTTCTTGCACCGGGGCCTTGAAGGTTCTAGTTACGCCTCTGCCTGGAGATATGAATCATCAGACCACCATGAGGGTGTCCCCTGAAGAAGACCTACCTGGGGCAACGACTCATCTTCCCTGATCATCAGACCACCATGAGGGTGTCCCCTGAAGAAGACCTACCTGGGGCAACGACTCATCTTCCCTGATCATCAGACCACCATGAGGGTGTCCCCTGAAGAAGACCTACCTGGGACAACGACTCATCTTCCCTGATCATCAGACCACCATGAGGGTGTCCCCTGAAGAAGACCTACCTGGGGCAACGACTCATCGTCCCTGATCATCAGACCACCATGAGGGTGTCCCCTGAAGAAGACCTACCTGGGGCAACGACTCATCTTCCCTGATCATCAGACCACCATGAGGGTGTCCCCTGAAGAAGACCTACCTGGGGCAACGACTCATCTTCCCTGATCATCAGACCACCATGAGGGTGTCCCCTGAAGAAGACCTACCTGGGGCAACGACTCATCTTCCCTGATCATCAGACCACCATGAGGGTGTCCCCTGAAGAAGACCTACCTGGAGATATGACCTGTCTACACTGATCATCAGACCATGGTATTCGGGAAAAGGACCAAAAATGGAATTCCTTACTGACTTACTGCTCCCCCCCCCCACCTCGGGTTCTAGTCTTGTGATCACGCACAGACTGGACCAGCCAGGGAAGGTAAGTACTTCAGCTGTCTGTGACTCTTCATTCATTCCAGGTAATGATGGGTGAATGGTTTGGGCCAAGCATTTGCCTCTTCGGCTGTTCACTGAACACCGTATTTGCAGGGTGTTCCTCTGATGAACGCCCTGCAATGCAATCCCTGCAAAGCGCTGCTCAGTACATTCTGTACCCTGATTGGGCAAAGCTTTGCCCAGTCAGGGCGCAGTGTAAGCTGGTTGTCAGGGAAAGTCGGCCAGCGCGTCCTTAACAACCGATGAGTTATCAGCTGTCAATGGGTTTCCCCCGCTGACAGCTGAATAAAAAGAAAAAAAGTGTCGGTAAGCCCCCCCCCCCCCAGTCCATACCGGGCCTTTATTCCAGCATGCAGCCTGGCAGGTCAGGTAATATGACGTCATGTGAGGGGGCGTTGCCCCCAGGTGACATGACCGGGTGGCCCTGCCCCTTGCCTATATAAGAGTTGTCAAAGCGAAGAGAAACCAGTCTCCCCGGAGGCCTCCCAGGAGGTGGAAGCGGTTTCTTTTTTTTCTATTTTTCGGGTCCGGCGGGCTTCGTGATGGACGATAGATTTACATCGAGGGACACTTTTATCTTTTTTAAAAAAGGACTTTTTCCTGTGTTTCTTTTTGACAGTTTTTGAGTGAATGGGTGGGGGTACAATGTACCCGATACCCATTCACATGGGGGGGGGGGGGCAGATCTGGGGGCACCCTTGTTAAAGGGGGCTTCCAGATTCCGATAAGACCCCTGCCCACAGACCCATGACAACCACAGCCCAGGGTTGTTGGGAAGAGGCCTTTTTCCCCATTGACATAGGGACAAGGTGCTTTGGGCGGAGGTGCAGAAATCACCCCACACCCCAAAGCACCCCCCCCCCCATGTTGAGGGCATGTAGCCTGGTATGGTTCAGGAGCGGGGGCGCTCACTTGCCCCCCCCCTTTCCTAACCTGCCAGGTTGCATGCTCGGATAAGGGTCTAGTATGGATTTTGGGGAGGACCCCACGCTGTTTTTTGTTAAGACTTTTAATAACTGGGAGCCAGGAAGTGTAACCGCGAGTAATTTTAAATGGGATTTTTTTTTCTTTAGAAATTTTATTTTTGCTGCAGCAGGTTCTATACATGCTACAGATGCGCCACTTTACAGGCACATTAAAGGGACATTAAGGGGACCCCCCAGGCATTATATTTAAAGGGATTTTTCATTGCTGCACTTTAAGCATCATTAAATCACTGCTCCTGAAAAAATGATTGTTTAAAAAAAAAAACATTTTTTATTGATCCATATCTCCCAGGGCAGTACCCGGACCCCTTTTATGGCCAATTACGTGCATACAAACCTTCAAAATGGAAACTTTTGATTCTTCCTGTTCAGCTCCCATAGACTTCAATGGGGTTGGCAGTTCGGGTTATAACATTTCCCCTGTTCCGGAGCTCTGCTGCGAACCGAACAGGGGGGTGTTCCGCCTATCCCTGTCTACAGCCAAGGGGACAATAAAGCCCAACCGAGGTTCTAACCCTTCCTGACTTTCTACAAAATGAAGTTTTCTAGAGATCGGTGGTCTCCAAACTGCGGCCCGGGGGCCAGATGTGGCCCTTTTCTTGTTTTTATCCAGCCCTTGGGGCCTTATTCCATCCACTGATACTAACAATGGGGCGTACCTCCTCCCAATCACACCAACGATAGAGCGTTGTTTATTACCACTGATGATGAGATCTTTTCTACTCCCAATGACCCCAGTCCGGCCCCCCTGAGGTCTGAAGGACAGAAAACTGGCCCTTTATTTAGCAAGTTTGGAGACCTCTGCTCTAGATAGGCATTGTAATTCGGTTTACGTTGGTTGGTTGTGTGCTGTCCTGTGTGTGACCTCCGAGCCGCCTGAATACCTCCGTAGAAGAAACGTCATCTTGTTTTAGGAAAGACTTCAGATTTGATTTATGTTTATGACCCGGCGCTGCAAATCTATACGGAGAATACACCGTTTTCATGGGAATTACAGCTCTCAGCGTGAGGAACACAACAGTGCCAGAACCATCACTCTGTAATGGATGTGTAGCTGGACGATGGGGGTTATAGGATGGAGAACACAGTGGGGGTCTTTGTATTGTCTGTCCATCCTGTCCTTTGGTTTGACCCATCGTAAGTTACTCCAAATATACAACCAATGTGATTTATGGCATGCAAGACAAATGTAGAGGGTTAGGGTTAAGCCCCGTACACACGTACTGATCGTCGGCCAAACGATCGGCCGTCTTTTGTCCAGGGCTGTCCTGTCAGTTGAAAACTGCAAAAGACTGCACATGAATTTTGTCGGCCAACAACAGCCGACTGCAGAAGTGATGTCATGTGATAGAAGTGATGTCATGTGATGGATAACTTTCCTTCTCTTTTTTCTTCTCTGAGCATGCCCAGTCTTGCAAATCTGCTGTCTGTCGGCCGAAATCTGTACTGACTGGCGAACAATCGGCCGTTCTGGTGTTGGCCAACAAAAATTTTAATGCCTGCACAACAGATTCTGTTCGGCCGAAAATGCACTGTCGGCTGTCGGAAGCATCATACTAACAAGCCGACAATCGGCCGATCGGTTGTCGGCCGAATATTTACGGCCGACAATCGCTACGTGTGTACGGGGCTTTAGTAATGGTGGGTGATAGCTTGAAAACCCTTATTCTCCTTTACAATGCAAGAAACTACTGATGGAATGGGGACAGGCCCTGAAATTCACAATCCAATGAAAACAGAGCTTTACACTCCTATACAGTGTACACAAAGATATACAATGTGGGACAATCCCCCCTCCCCCTTAGCAGCCAGTCCACATGCGGTAACCTTGTGGGGGAAAACTGTATAAAAGAGCAGCTGTACCAATAAAGTTTGAGTTCTACTTCACCCTCAATCTGAGTCCTGCCTCTTATTGGGGGAATCGGCTACAAGGGATTGCTATGCTCTTCATACTCCCTTAGATAATCACTGAGCTCTTGTAAGATCTTGTTCCTGTTCGTGCCGCACTCTGGGGAAAGAGAGGTTCACCCATGGGTACCTGGAGCCTCCTCGTAGGTCCAGGGTGGGTAGGAGACGGTGAGACCCCAACCAAGCTGCGGCGGATTGTGTGGTCTGCGGTGGTTATGGTGTCTGGTGGAGTGCTTGGAGCCCTCGGGAAGCACTAGGGGCATCCGTCATCGGAGGCACCCGGTCGGGGTGCCGGTTAATCCGTTACACCACCCATCGCTGACTTTCACCACCTGACAGCTCCGCCGTCTCCTGACACAAATAAAAGGGGCAGGGTCACCCAGTGACATCACCAGGTGAACACGCTCTCTTGTGACATCATCGACATAGCATGCCCCCGATCGATGACATATGTGGGGGGCGTGGTCTCCTGGTGAAGTCACCAGTTGGCCCCTGCCCTTAGTTTATTTATCAGTGGAAGAGCTGTCAGATGGTGAGAGTCAGCGTGGGTGTGGCCTAAATATTTTTTCGGGTCTGTGGCGGCGGCGGCGCTCATTATGACTGACGCAGGATTTACATTGGGGGAAATTGTTTACGGTTTTTTTATGGAATTGTGAAAAACTCTCTCTGTATTTTTATTTATATTTGAAACTTTTTTTGATGAATGAGTATGGGGGTACAATGTAACCCTTCACATGGGGGGCTGGGATCTGGGGGCACACTTGTTAAAGGGGCCAGATTCCAATAAGCCCCCCATCTGCAGACCACCCACACACACCGGCCAGGGTTGTAGGAAAGAGGCCCTTGTCCTCATCAACTTGGGGACAAGGTGTTCTGGGAGGAAACCCCCCTGAGCCAAAACACTCTCCATGTTGAGGGTATGTGGCCTGGTATGATTCGGGGGGGGGGGGGGCGCTCCCTCATCCCCCCTTTCCCGGTCTGCTGGGCTGCATGTTCGGATAAGGATCGGGTATAGATTTTGGGGGGAACCCCATGCCTTTTTTTTGCTGTGGGGTTCAATGTTCTGCCAGACCCATTGGGCCTGGTATGGGTTGGGGGGTGGGGGGTGGGGGGCTCCATTCCTTTTTTTAATAGCCGGAAATTCTTTTGTTCAAATACAGCCGGGGAATCCCACTGACAGCTGATGTCTGATTGGTTGGTAAGAACACGGCGGCTGCCGGTTCCCCTTAACTATCGCATGCCTGGACCACGACTTTTATACCGCAAACATTTCATTATTTATTTCCTTTTGTGAATTGATTTTAACGCAGTAAAACTGCTTGCCTACCGGGCACTCCCCTCCCCCATCCTGCCCCCCCAATACCGGGCACCCCCTCCCTGCCCCCCCAATACCGGGCACCCCCTCCCCCTTCCTGCCCCCCCAATACCAGACACTCCCCTCCCCCATCCTGCCCCCCCAATACCGGGCACCCCCTCCCTGCCCCCCCAATACCGGGCACCCCCTCCCCCTTCCTGCCCCCCCAATACCAGGCACTCTCCTCCCCTTTCCTGCCCTCCCGCAATACTGGGCACACCCCTCCCTGCCCCCCTAATAACAGACACTCCCCTCCCCCTTCCTGCCCCCCAGTACCGGGCACCCCCTCCCCCTTACTGCCCCCCCTAATACCGGACACTTCCCCTTCCTGCCCCCCAATACCAGACACTCCCCTTTCCTGCCCTCCCCCAATACCGGGCACCCCTCCCCCTTCCTGTCCCCCCTAATACCGGACACTCCCCTTCCTGCCCCCCCCCCCCAATACCGAACACTCCCCTCCCCCTTCCTGCCCCCCCAATACAGGGCGCTCCCCCTTCCTGCCCCCCTAATACGGGACACTCCCCTCCCCCACCTGCCCCCCCCAATACCAGACACTCCCCTCCCCTGCCCTCCTCCAATACCGAGCACCCCCTCCCCCTTCCTGCCCCCCTAATACTGGACACTCCCCTCCCTCTTCCTACCCCCCCCCCCAATATCAGGCACTCCCTTCCCCTTTCCTGTCCTCCCCCAATACCAGGCACCCCCTCCCCCTTCCAGCCCCCACTAATACTGGACCCTCCCCTCCCCCTTCCTGCCCCCCAATACGGGGCGCTCCCCTCCCCCTTCCTGCCCCCCCAATACGGGGCGCTCCCCTCCCCCTTCCTGCCCCCCCAATACCGGGCACTCCCCTCCCCTTCCTGCCCTGGCCAATTCTCAGCTTTCAGCGCTGTCACATTTTGAATGACAATTGCGCGGTCATCCAATGCTGTACTCAGATTACATTTTTATCATTTTTTAAACACAAACAGAGCTTTCTATTGGTCGGATTTATTCACCGCTGGGGGTTTTATTTGTTTTTGTTTTGCTAAATAAAGAAAAAAACTTTTCTGTTATGAAATTTGCAAACTGGTAATTTTTCTCCTTCATTGGCACTGATAAGCGGCACTGATGGGCACTGAACACGGGTGAACCCTTATTTCCTCGGATACAATGTATCTGTCATCTCCGATTTGATTGTCTACAGTCCTTGCCTCCGCTGTCCCACCCTCAGTCCCTGTCCCTCCTCATCAGTGCCCCCCCCCCCAGTCCTTGCACCCCCTGAATGAACTCTTCTGTCCTCAGATATAATGTATCCATTATCTTGGATTGTGTTGTCTTCAGTCCTTTCCCCCGCTGTCCCCCCCCAGTCCTTGTTCCCCCCCCCCGGGATAACTCTGTGATACAGAGTGAAGGTGAATTCGGGGAGGAAATGAGATTCGATGTTTATCCCGCACGGAACGATCGATGGAAACTTTCCTTTCCTTGTTTAAGTTGAATTTTCCTCTTTTTTTCCATGAAGAACAAAACAAAAGTGAGTTGAGATCGGGGGCGGGGACTCGTCTGCCAGAACCGGTTCAGTCCGGATGCAGCCAGAACTCCAGGAAAATGTTTTACATCTCAGCAGGAAGCCGAATAATAAAGTAAAATCTCCGGACGTCCCAACACCTCCGAGAAATCATACAACCAGATTCAGCAGGCCTTTCACACTGCCTCTGTCCTGTGCAACCTCCCACTCAGGCTCCACTGATGTGTGGTTGGAGGGGGGAGGGGTAGATAATAATACAAAGGGTTCTATAACCGAATAGAAGGAAAAGGAGGAAGGAGACCACATCCCGCTTGGCACAAGAGCTTACAATCCCTGACCAGGGCAAAGTCAGAGGGACGCGGTGTAACCGGGAAATCCGGGAGATTTCATGGTGGAAGTCTATGGGGGCCCCACCAATAGAAGCTCCGCCCCTTCTTCTCCGGGGGACGCAGAAGTGAAGGGGCTCCATAGACAATAATGGGATTCCTCGGGTCACAGGTGAGGGGGGGTGGCAGAGCGGGGAGGAGAATAGCGGGGAGGGGCAGAGGGGGGAGGGGCAGAGGGGGAGGGGCAGAGCGGGGAGGGGCAGAGGGGGGAGGGGCAGAGCTCGGAGGGGCAGAGCGGGGAGGGGCAGAGCGGGGGGTGGCAGAGCAGGGAGGGGCAGAGGGGAAGGGGCAGAGCGGGGAGGGGCAGAGCGGGGAGGAGAAGAGCGGGGAGGGGCAGAGGGGGGAGGGGCAGAGGGGGAGGGGCAGAGCGGGAGGGGCAGAGCGGGGAGGGGCAGAGGGGGGAGGGGCAGAGGGGGAGGGGCAGAGCTGGGAGGGGCAGAGCGGGGAGGGGCAGAGCGGGGAGGGGCAGAGGGGGAGGGGCAGAGCGGGAGGGGCAGAGCGGGGAGGGGCAGAGGGGGGAGGGGCCGAGGGGGAGGGGCAGAGCGGGGAGGGGCAGAGCGGGGAGGGGCAGAGGGGGGAGGAGCAGAGCGGGGAGGGGCAGAGTGGGGAGGGGCAGAGGGGGGAGGGGCAGAGGGGGAGGGGCAGAGGGGCAGAGGGGGAGGGGCAGAGCTGGGAGGGGCAGAGCGGGGAGGGGCAGAGTGGGGAGGGGCAGAGCGGGGAGGGGCAGAGTGGGGAGGGGCAGAGCGGGGAGGGGCAGAGTGGGGAGGGGCAGAGCGGGGGGTGGCAGAGCAGGGAGGGGCAGAGGGGGAGAGCGGGGAGGGGCAGAGCGGGGAGGGGCAGAGCAGGGAGTGGCAGAGCAGGGAGGGGCAGATCAGGGAGGGGCAGAGCGGGGAGGGGCAGAGCGGGGGGTGGCAGAGCAGGGAGGGGCAGAGGGGGAGGGGCAGAGCGGGGAGGGGCAGAGTGGGGAGGGGCAGAGGGGGAGGGGCAGAGCGGGGAGTGGCAGAGCAGGGAGGGGCAGATCGGGGAGGGGCAGAGCGGGGAGGGGCAGAGCGGGGGTGGCAGAGCAGGGAGGGGCAGAGCGGGGAGGGGCAGAGCAGGGAGGGGCAGAGCGGGGGGTGGCAGAGCGGGGGGGGGGCAGAGCGGGGGGGGCAGAGCGGGGGGTGGCAGAGCGGGGAGGGGCAGAGGGGGAGGGGCAGAGTGGGGAGGGGCAGAGCGGGGAGGGGCAGAGCGGGGAGTGGCAGAGGGGGAGGGGCAGAGCGGGGAGGGGCAGAGCGGGGAGGAGAAGAGCGGGGAGGGGCAGAGCGGGAGGGGCAGAGCGGGGGGTGGCAGAGCGGGGGGGGGGCAGAGCGGGGGGGGCAGAGCGGGGGGTGGCAGAGCGGGGAGGGGCAGAGGGGGAGGGGCAGAGTGGGGAGGGGCAGAGCGGGGAGGGGCAGAGCGGGGAGTGGCAGAGGGGGAGGGGCAGAGCGGGAGGGGCAGAGCGGGGAGGGGCAGAGGGGGGAGGGGCAGAGGGGGAGGGGCAGAGCTGGGAGGGGCAGAGCGGGGAGGGGCAGAGCGGGGAGGGGCAGAGGGGGAGGGGCAGAGCGGGAGGGGCAGAGCGGGGAGGGGCAGAGGGGGGAGGGGCCGAGGGGGAGGGGCAGAGCGGGGAGGGGCAGAGCGGGGAGGGGCAGAGGGGGGAGGAGCAGAGCGGGGAGGGGCAGAGTGGGGAGGGGCAGAGGGGGGAGGGGCAGAGGGGGAGGGGCAGAGGGGCAGAGGGGGAGGGGCAGAGCTGGGAGGGGCAGAGCGGGGAGGGGCAGAGTGGGGAGGGGCAGAGCGGGGAGGGGCAGAGTGGGGAGGGGCAGAGTGGGGAGGGGCAGAGCGGGGGGTGGCAGAGCAGGGAGGGGCAGAGGGGGAGAGCGGGGAGGGGCAGAGCGGGGAGGGGCAGAGGGGGAGGGGCAGAGCGGGGAGGGGCAGAGCAGGGAGTGGCAGAGCAGGGAGGGGCAGATCAGGGAGGGGCAGAGCGGGGAGGGGCAGAGCGGGGGGTGGCAGAGCAGGGAGGGGCAGAGGGGGAGGGGCAGAGCGGGGAGGGGCAGAGTGGGGAGGGGCAGAGGGGGAGGGGCAGAGCGGGGAGGGGCAGAGCGGGGAGTGGCAGAGCAGGGAGGGGCAGATCGGGGAGGGGCAGAGCGGGGAGGGGCAGAGCGGGGGTGGCAGAGCAGGGAGGGGCAGAGCGGGGAGGGGCAGAGCAGGGAGGGGCAGAGCGGGGGGTGGCAGAGCGGGGAGGGGCAGAGCGGGGGGTGGCAGAGCGGGGGGGGGGCAGAGCGGGGGGGGCAGAGCGGGGGGTGGCAGAGCGGGGAGGGGCAGAGGGGGAGGGGCAGAGTGGGGAGGGGCAGAGCGGGGAGGGGCAGAGCGGGGAGGGGCAGAGCGGGGAGTGGCAGAGCAGGGAGGGGCAGAGCGGGGAGGGGCAGAGCGGGGGGTGGCAGAGCGGGGGGTGGCAGAGCGGGGAGGGGCAGAGCGGGGAGGGGCAGATCAGGGAGGGGCAGAGCGGGGAGGGGCAGAGCAGGGAGGGGCAGAGCAGGGAGGGGCAGAGCGGGGGTGGCAGAGCAGGGAGGGGCAGAGCGGGGGGTGGCAGAGCGGGGAGGGGCAGAGCGGGGGTGGCAGAGCGGGGAGGGGCAGAGCGGGGGGTGGCAGAGCGGGGAGGGGCAGAGCGGGGAGGGGCAGAGCCGGGAGGGGCAGATCAGGGAGGGGCAGAGTGGGGAGGGGCAGAGCGGGGGTGGCAGAGCAGGGAGGGGCAGATCAGGGAGGGGCAGAGCGGGGAGGGGCAGAGCGGGGGGTGGCAGAGAAGGGAGGGGCAGAGCAGGGGGGTGGCAGAGCGGGGAGGGGCAGAGCAGGGAGTGGCAGAGCGGGGAGGGGCAGAGTGGGGAGGGGCAGAGCAGGGAGGGGCAGATCAGGGAGGGGTAGAGCAGGGAGGGGCAGATCAGGGAGGGGCAGATCAGGGAGGGGCAGAGCGGGGGTGGCAGAGCAGGGAGGGGCAGAGCGGGGGGTGGCAGAGCGGGGAGGGGCAGAGCGGGGAGGGGCAGAGCAGGGAGGGGCAGAGCAGGGGGGTGGCAGAGCGGGAAGGGGCAGAGCAGGGAGGGGCAGAGCGGGGAGGGGCAGAGTGGGGAGGGGCAGAGCAGGGAGGGGCAGATCAGGGAGGGGCAGAGCAGGGAGGGGCAGATCAGGGAGGGGCAGATCAGGGAGGGGCAGAGCGGGGGTGGCAGAGCAGGGAGGGGCAGAGCGGGGGGTGGCAGAGCGGGGAGGGGCAGAGCAGGGAGGGGCAGAGCAGGGAGTGGCAGAGCGGGGGGTGGCAGAGCGGGGAGGGGCAGAGCGGGGAGGGGCAGAGCGGGGGGTGGCAGAGCGGGGAGGGGCAGAGCAGGGAGGGGCAGAGCAGGGAGTGGCAGAGCGGGGGGTGGCAGAGCGGGGAGGGGCAGAGCGGAAAGGGGCAGAGCGGGGGGTGGCAGAGCGGGGGGTGGCAGAGCGGAGAGGGGCAGAGCAGGGAGGGGCAGAGCAGGGAGTGGCAGAGCGGGGGTGGCAGAGCGGGGAGGGGCAGAGCGGGGAGGGGCAGATCAGGGAGGGGCAGAGCGGGGAGGGGCAGAGCGGGGGTGGCAGAGCAGGGAGGGGCAGATCAGGGAGGGGCAGAGTGGGGAGGGGCAGAGCGGGGGGTGGCAGAGCAGGGAGTGGCAGAGTGGGGGTGGCAGAGCAGGGAGGGGCAGATCAGGGAGGGGCAGAGCGGGGAGGGGCAGAGCGGGGGGTGGCAGAGCAGGGGGTGGCAGAGCGGGGAGGGTCAGAGCGGGGAGGGGCAGAGCAGGGAGGGGCAGAGGGGAGTGGCAGAGGGGGAGGGTCAGAGGGGGAGGGGCAGAGGGGAGTGGCAGAGCAGGGAAGGGTGGAGAAGGGCGGGGCAGGGTGGGATAGGCAGAGGATTGGCTCCTATAATTGGAAGGAATTCTCTATCACTATTGATCAGAAATATATATTGATTAATTATTAATAAAATGTGATGTACGTACTGCTAGTAGAAGTACCTTCACCTGTCATACCAGGGAGGGGGAGGGGCATCACTCAGAGCCAATAAGGGCTCTCCTGCATACACATGTGTAGGGTGATGACCTATGAGTGGGCTGCTGCTCCTTTATTGTCCAATCAGCAGAGCTGCATGTAGGGGGGGGGGGGGGTGACACCGCTGTATTCCATATCTGTTTTAGAGGAAGTGTTGTCACCCTCCTGAACCATCAGACTGGCTGCTCAGGATCAGGATAAATCTGATTGGACCATTCACATTTATGACATCAGATTTCTCCAGAAGGATCCATTGAAGCGCCCCCCTCCCCTCCCCTCCCCCCACGGTCCCCAATAGATGTGGGGTGTGGCATCCCCCTCCCCCACACAGAACTGCAGCACTCCCTTCCCCCAGCCACATCTGCCCTCTCTGTACCTTCTCTGATCTGCCCCGCCCCATTCTGCAAGCTCCACCCAACTGAACTGTTGGGACCAACAGGGACTTTAGGAGAAAAATTCCCAAAAAACAAAGAGAACCCCCAAACCTTCTCCATGGGGTATCCGGGACTCTCTTCAGATTGGTGGATTCTGATTGGATGCACACTGTTGTCAGTAGCAGGATCCGGGGTGTCCCTTACCTGGGAAATGATGGTGATTGGCCGGATTGGCCCTATTTTGCGATTCGGCACTGCGTGACTTTAACAGACAATTGCGCGGTCGTGCGACGCTGTACCTAAATAACATTTGACGTCCTTTTTTCCCCACATACAGAGATTTCTTTTGGTGGTATTTCATCTCCTCTGCGATTTTTATTTTTTGCGCTATAAACAAAAAAAGAACAACAATTTTGAAAAAATAACAATATTTTTCACATTTTTTTATATGAAATTCCCCCAAAAAATGTAAAAATCTAAATTTTTTAACATTTTTGGCCAATTTGTATTCTGCTACCTATGTTTGGTAAAAAAATCACAATAAGCGTATTTTGATTGGTTTGCGCAAAAGTTATCGCGTTTACTAACTACGGGAAAGATTTTTGTCATTTTTATTGTTTTTTTTTTATACTAGTAATGGCGGCGATCTGCGATTTTTTTTGCGGGACTGCGACATTGCGGCGGACAGATCGGACCCCTGACTGACATTTTTGGGGGTACCAGTGACATCACTGCAGTAATCAGTGCTATAAATATGCACTGTCACTGTACTAATGACACTGGCAGGGAAGGGGTTAACTTTATTGGTGATCAATGGGTTAAGTGTGTCCCTAGGGGCGTGATTCTAACTGTCAGGGGGCGTGGCTTGTGAAGTAATCACAGAGACATGCGATCCTACATAGATCAGTTCAGGGAGAAGGACAGACAGTTGTGTTCATCATCCGTCCGTCCTTTCACAGCTGTGGGAGATCCCGAGTGGCCGGCGGCCATCGGTCACACGTTGGCTCCCTTGCTGATGAGTGGGGGTGGGAGCACGCCTCTTGCCCCCTAGCTCCTCCCAGGTGAGCGCCGTACATGTACAGGACTTTGCCTGGGAGCACCAGACTGCCGCCCTACATCCGCGGCAAGCAGTTGGCGAGCAGTTAAAGGGCCGCCTATGGAGATTATTAAGTACCAATGTTTGTCGCCATTCCACGATCGTGCGCAATTTTGAAGCGTATCATGTTGGGTATTTATTTACTCAGTGTGATGTCATGTATATGTACTTGCGGCGGTCGACAAGTGGTTAATGAATTTAAAAAAAACAACACAATATATACCCCAATTTTTTTGTATAATGTGAAAGATGACATCACACCGAGTAAATAAATACCCAGCATGATACGCTTCAAAATTGCGCACGATCGTGGAATGGCGACAAACATTGGTACTTAATAATAATAGTATCGGTACGCCGCTAGCCTGTGAGGCTCTGGGGAACAAGCGCACGCCACCGGAGGCGCGCTCCCGCGTGGTCACGCACCCCCCCACGTGTGTGACTGGCGGACCCGATGTCCGCCGATCACTCAGCGATCGTCGGATGGAGAGAGAGAAAGTCAGGAGGCTAATGTAAACAAGCCGCCTGTCATTCTCCCCTGTGTAGAAACAATGATCATACGGTTCTACTATGTAGGACCGTTGATCACTGTTCCTACAGCTCAAGCCACAGCCAATCACAGTAAGAATCACACCCCTAGGGACACACACAGCCCCTCCCTCTCAAATAAAGTTAACCCCTTCCCTGCCAGTGTAATTTTACAGTAACAGTGCATATGTATAGCACTGATTACTGCAGTAATGTCACTGGTAACCCCAAAAGTGTCATAAATGTCGGTCAAGGGTCCGATCTGTCCGCCGCAATGTCGCAGTCCCACAAAAAAAAATCGCAGATCGCCGCCATTACGCGTTAAAAAAAAAAAACAACAAAAATGACAAAAATCTTTCCCTTTGTTAGTAAACGCAATAACTTTTGCGCAAACCAATCAAAATACGCCTTTTGCGATTTTTTTTACCAAACATAGGTAACAGAAAACAAATTGGCTGAAAATGTTAAAAAATTTTGATTTTTACATTTTTTTGGGGGATTTTCATATAAAAAATGTGAAAAATATTGTTATTTTTGCAAAATTGACGCTCTTTTTTTGTTTATAGCGCATGATCAAAAAATCGCACAGGTGATCAAATACCACCAAAAGAAAGTTCTGTTTATAGGGAAAAAAGGACATCAAATTCGTTTAGGTACAGCGTCGCACGACCGCGCAATAGTCTGTTAAAGTCACGCAGTGCCGAATCACAAAATACCCCCTGGTCTTTAAGCAGCCAAATCCTCCGGGGCTTAAGTGGTTAAAAATAATGTTTTCCAGAAAATGTTGTTTGCGGCGCAAATACCGCGTGACATAAAAAATTGCAACAATCGTCATTTTATCCCCTAGGGGAGGGACGGGGAATCTTAGCACTCCCACACTGCGGAGTGCAGAAGCATCATGGGAGATGTAGTTCCAAAACATCTGGGGGGGGAGGGGGGCGAGGATCGCCATCACTGCCCTACAGTGTCTGCTAGAAAAAAATAATAAATGATTTTAAATTTATAAAAAGTGTCAGAAAGAGGCGGGTCTTCAAGCGGTAATAAAATGTTTTTGTTTCTTGTATATTGAATATATAGATATCATTTATTGTATTGCACCAATCACCACGCTGCGTGCCCCCGGGGGGCGCAAACAAGGGGCGTGACCGAGGGGACATCGTATTACGCCCACCCGGAAGGAGGGGCATCCTGCCCGGCAGTCTATCTGCTATAGGCCGGGTGGGAAGTGGTTAAATAAGAAAAGGGCGGGAGGAGTGTCTGGTGTCCCCGGGGTACAAGGGGGGGCGGGGCTGTGGGGTCTCTGCTATGGAAATGCACAGCACTGAAATCTGCGACCTCCTGATAGGTGGAGAGATGAGTTCCTATCATCCAATCTTCTTATCGCTCTGCACACCAATCACAACTATGTGAATTGTAGGAGATATAAACCCCGCCCCCTCCGCTATTCATCACAAATCATCAGCCCCTCCCCCCAGCGCTCTCCTCATCACAGCGCCAATAGATAGTTCTAACTCCGCCCTCTCCTTCAGTCTTGCACAGGTGTACCGACTCCTCCCCCTTCAGTCTTGCACAGGTGTACTGACTCCTCCCTCTTTAGTCTTGCACAGGTATACCAGCTCCTCCCCCTTCAGTCTTGCACAGGTTTACCGGCTCCTCCCCCTTCAGTCTTGCACAGGTTTACCGGCTCCTCCCCCTTCAGTTTTGCACAGATGTAACAGCTCCTCCCCCTTAAGTCTTGCACAGGTGTACCGGCTCCTCCCCCTTAAGTCTTGCACAGGTGTACCGGCTGCTCCCCTTTAGTCTTGCACTGGTATACTGGCTCCTCCCGCTTCAGTTTTGCACAAGTGTACCGGCTCCTCCCCCTGTAATCTTGCACAGGTGTATAGCTCAACCCCTTCAGTCCTGCACAGGTGTACCGGCTCCTCCCCCTTCAGTCTTGCACAGGTGTAGCGGCTCCTCCCCTTCAGTCTTGCACAGGTGTACCGGCTCCTCCCCTTCAGTCTTGCACAGGTGTACTGGCTCCTCCCCCTTCAATCTTGCACAGGTGTAGAGGCTCCTCCCCTTTCAGTCTTGCACAGGTGTACTGGCTCCTCCCCCTTCAGTCTTGCACAGGTGTAGCGGCTCCTCCCCCTTCAGTCTTGCACAGGTGTATCGGCTCCTCCCCCTTCAGTCTTGCACAGGTGTAGTGGCTCCTCCCCCTTCAGTCTTGCACAGGTGTATCGGCTTCTTCCCCTTCAGTCTTGCACAGGTGTAGCGGCTCCTCCCCCTTCAGTCTTGCACAGGTGTAGCGGCTCCTCTCCTTCAGTCTTGCACAGGTGTAGCGGCTCCTCCCCCTTCAGTCTTGCACAGGTGTAGCGGCTCCTCTCCTTCAGTCTTGCACAGGTGTACCGGCTCCTCCCCCTTCAGTCTTGCACAGGTGTACCGGCTCCTCCCCCTTCAGTCTTGCACAGGTGTAGCGGCTCCTCCCCCTTCAGTCTTGCACAGGTGTACCGGCTCCTCCCCCTTCAGTCTTGCACAGGTGTAGCAGCTCCTCCCCCTTCAGTCTTGCACAGGTGTATCGGCTCCTCCCCCTTCAGTCTTGCACAGGTGTAGCAGCTCCTCCCCCTTCAGTCTTGCACAGGTGTATCGGCTCCTCCCCCTTCAGTCTTGCACAGGTGTAGCAGCTCCTCCCCCTTCAGTCTTGCACAGGTGTACCGGCTCCTCCCCTTTCAGTCTTGCACAGGTGTACCGGCTCTTCCCCTTCAGTCTTGCACAGGTGTAGCGGCTCCTCCCCCTTCAGTCTTGCACAGGTGTAGCAGCTCCTCCCCCTTCAGTCTTGCACAGGTGTACCGGCTCCTCCCCTTTCAGTCTTGCACAGGTGTACCGGCTCTTCCCCTTCAGTCTTGCACAGGTGTAGCGGCTCCTCCCCCTTCAGTCTTGCACAGGTGTAGCGGCTCCTCCCCCTTCAGTCTTGCACAGGTGTACCAGCTCCTCCCCCTTCAGTCTTGCACAGGTGTACTGGCTCCTCCCCCTTAAGTCTTGCACAGGTGTAGCGGCTCCTCCCCCTTCAGTCTTGCACAGGTGTAGCGGCTCCTCCCCTTTCAGTCTTGCACAGGTGTAGCGGCTCCTCCCCTTTCAGTCTTGCACAGGTGTAGCGGCTCCTCCCCTTTCAGTCTTGCACAGGTGTACTGGCTCCTCCCCTTCAGTCTTGCACAGGTGTACTGGCTCCTCCCCTTCAGTCTTGCACAGGTGTAGCGGCTCCTCTCCTGGACTGAAACAACTTCCTCTGATGTCACCGCACACTGTGAGCTTCTCATAATGTGCATTAGAAGTCAGAGAGAGCCCCGCCTCATTTCCTGGCTGGAGGACATCCAGCATCATCTAACTCTTTCCTCCCCAGCCTGACTGACCCTGGCCTAATAATAAAGAAAATAACAATTACAATATAAATAAATAATTAAACATTAAAATCATAAAATAATAAAAGAATGATAATAATGAATATTTGTCTCGGGGGAAGTTCTTCCTCCCTCTTATCAATATTCCAAAGTCTTCTAATAATCACCTCCTAGGCTCCGCCCCATCCTCCTATATCCGCTGATTGGCCGATCTTCTGGTGCAGATAGGAGAAGATTCGGGTTCTCAGAGCGAAGGTCGCCTTCATCATCATCATCCCCTTCTATAGGCAGAGTGGGGGAGGGGCTGAGGGGTTATAACAGGGCGGAGCTCAAACAATTCCTTCATTTATGTTATTTGTTACTTTTTTTTTTTTTTTTTTTTAATGGAGTTTCCCTTTAAATCTTCTCCTATTCCCCGGGCGCCCCAGCTTGTCCGTCACTTCCCTCAGACAAACGCCTGAACTGCCCCGATCCGGTCTGACCTTCGATCTCCTCTACAGACGCTGAGCGCTCCATTGGGAGGTGAGTGCCGCTTTATCCTGAGATATCACACAGGGGGGGAGGGGGGGCTCAGTGTTATCTCCGCCCACAGGTGTCATTACCCCCAACTCTGCGTCCCTCCGACATCCAATCATCGATGGAAATGAGGATCAGAATTTCCTTTTCTGAGATTCTCATTTACATCCGGAAAGTTCTCAGCGCTTCACTTCTTCCACATTTTATGTTACAGCCGCATTCCAACATGGATTCCATTCATTATTTTCCTCCAAATTCTACAAACCCCTCCCCCATAATGACAACGTGAGAGAAGTTTGTTTGAAATCTTTGCAACTTTATTAAAAATAAAAAAATCCCATGTACATAAGTATTCACCCCCTTTGCCATGTACATAAGTATTCACCCCCTTTGCCATGTACATAAGTATTCACCCCCTTTGCCATGACACTCAGAATTGAGCTCAGGTGCCTCCTGTTTCCACTGATCATCCTTGAGATGTTTCTACAACTTGATTGGAGTCCACCTGTGGTAAATTGAGTTGATTGGACATGATTTGGAAAGGCACACACCTGTCTATATAAGGTCCCACAGGTAACAGTGCATGTCAGAGCACAAACCAAGCCATGAAGTCCAAGGAATTGTCTGTAGACCTCGGAGACAGGATTGTATGGAGGCACAGATCGGGGGAAGGGTACAGAAACATTTCTGCAGCATTGAAGGTCCCAATGAGCACAGTGGTCTCCATCATCTGTAAATGGAAGAAGTTTGGAATCACCAGGACTCTTCCTAGAGCGGCCGCCCAGCCAAACTGAGCGATCGGGGGAGGGGGGCCTAAGTCAGGGAGGTGACCAAGAACCCGATGGTCACTCTGACAGAGCTCCAGCATTTCTCTGTGGAGAGAGGAGAACCTTCCAGAAGAACATCCATCTCTGCAGCACTCCACCAATCAGGCCTGTATGGGTGTGGCCAGACGGAAGCCACTCCTCAGTAAAAGTCACATGACCGCCCGCCTGGAGTTTACCAAAAGGCACCTGAAGGACTCTCAGACCATGAGAAACAAAATTCTCTGCTCTGATGAAACAAAGATTGAACTCTTTGTCCTGAATGACATCAGCTTGTAGCATCATCCAAAAGACTGGAGGCTGTAATTGGTGCCAAAGGAGCTTCACCAAAGTATTGGTGACATAGAGAACCACCATGAGATAGAGAACCACCATGAGATAGAGAACCACCAGGAGATAGAGAACCACCATGACATAGAGAACCACCATGAGATAGAGAACCACCAGGAGATAGAGAACCACCATGAGATAGAGAATCCCCATGAGATAGAGAACCACCATGACAAAGAGAACCACCATGAGATAGAGAACCACCATGACATAGAGAACCACCATGAGATAGAGAACCCCCATGAGATAAAGAACCCCCATGAGATAGAGAACCACTATGAGATGGAGAACAACCATGAGACGGAGAACCACCATGAGATGGAGAACCACAATGAGATAGAGAACCACCATGACATAGAGAACCACCATGAGATGGAGAACCACCATGAGATAGAGAACCACCATGAGATAGAGAATCACCATGAGATAGAGAATCACCATGAGATAGAAAACCACCATGAGATAGAGAACCACCATGAGATAGAGAACCACCATGAGATAGAAAACCACCATGAGATAGAGAACCCCCATGAGATAGAGAATCCCCATGAGATAGAGAATCCCCATGAGATAGAGAACCACCATGAGATAGAGAACCACCATGAGATAGAGAACCACCATGAGATAGAGAACCACCAAGAGATAGAGAACCACCATGAGATAGAGAATCCCCATGAGATAGAGAACCCCCATGAGATAGAGAACCACCATGACATAGAGAATCCCCATGAGATAGAGAACCACCATGACATAGAGAACCACCATGAGATAGAGAACCCCCATGAGATAGAGAACCACCATGAGATAGAGAACCCCCATGAGATAGAGAACCCCCATGAGATAGAGAACCCCCATGAGATAGAGAACCACCAGGAGATAGAGAACCCCCATGAGATAGAGAACCACCATGAGATAGAGAACCACTATGAGATGGAGAACCACCATGAGATGGAGAACCACCATGAGATGGAGAACCACAATGAGATAGAGAACCCCCATGAGATAGAGAACCACCATGAGATAGAGAACCACCAAGAGATAGAGAACCACCATGAGATAGAGAATCCCCATGAGATAGAGAACCACCATGACATAGAGAATCCCCATGAGATAGAGAACCCCCATGAGATAGAGAACCACCATGAGATAGAGAACCCCCATGAGATAGAGAACCCCCATGAGATAGAGAACCCCCATGAGATAGAGAACCACCAGGAGATAGAGAACCCCCATGAGATAGATAACCACCATGAGATAGAGAACCACTATGAGATGGAGAACCACCATGAGATGGAGAACCACCATGAGATGGAGAACCACAATGAGATAGAGAACCACCATGACATAGAGAACCACCATGAGATGGAGAACCATCATGACATAGAGAACCAATATGAGATAGAGAATCCCCATGAGATAGAGAACCACCATGAGATAGAGAACCACCATGAGATAGAGAATCACCATGAGATAGAGAACAACCATGAGATAGAGAACCACCATGAGATGGAGAACTCCCATGAGATAGAGAACCACCATGAGATAGAGAACCACCATGAGATAGAGAACCACCATGAGATAGAGAACCCCCATGAGATAGAGAACCACCATGAGATAGAGAACCACCATGAGATAGAGAACCACCATGAGATAGAGAACCACCATGAGATGGAGAACCACCATGAGATGGAGAACCACCATGAGATAGAGAACAACCATGAGATAGAGAACCACCATGAGATGGAGAACCACCATGAGATGGAGAACCACAATGAGATAGAGAACAACCATGAGATAGAGAACCACCATGACATAGAGAATCCCCATGAGATAGAGAATCCCCATGAGATAGAGAACCACCAAGAGATAGAGAACCACCATGAGATAGAGAATCCCCATGAGATAGAGAACCACCATGACAAAGAGAACCACCATGAGATAGAGAACCACCATGACATAGAGAACCACCATGAGATAGAGAACCCCCATGAGATAGAGAACCCCCATGAGATAGAGAACCACCAGGAGATAGAGAACCACTATGAGATGGAGAACAACCATGAGACGGAGAACCACCATGAGATGGAGAACCACAATGAGATAGAGAACCACCATGACATAGAGAACCACCATGAGATGGAGAACCACCATGAGATAGAGAACCACCATGAGATAGAGAATCCCCATGAGATAGAGAACCACCATGAGATAGAGAACCACCATGAGATAGAGAATCACCATGAGATAGAGAACAACCATGAGATGGAGAACCCCCATGAGATAGAGAACCACCATGAGATAGAGAACCACCATGAGATAGAGAACCACCATGAGATAGAGAACCACCATGAGATAGAGAATCCCCATGAGATAGAGAACCACCATGAGATAGAGAACCACCATGAGATAGAGAACCCCCATGAGATAGAGAACCACCATGAGATGGAGAACCACCATGAGATGGAGAACCACCATGAGATGGAGAACCACAATGAGATAGAGAACCACCATGACATAGAGAACCACCATGAGATAGAGAACCACCATGAGATAGAGAACCACCATGAGATGGAGAACCACCATGAGATAGAGAACAACCATGAGACAGAGAACCACCATTAAAGGGGTGTATGGATTGTATACAGGGGGGGTGTATGGATTGTATACGGGGGTATGGATTGTATACAGGGGGATGTATGGATTGTATACGGGGGGTTGTATGGATTGTATACGGGGGTATGGATTGTATACAGGGGGGTGTATGGATTGTATACGGGGGTGTATGGATTGTATACGGGGGGTTGTATGGATTGTATACAGGGGTATGGATTGTATACAGGGGGGTGTATGGATTGTATACAGGGGGGTGTATGGATTGTATACGGGGGGTATGGATTGTATACAGGGGTATGGATTGTATACAGGGGGGTGTATGGATTGTATACGGGGGTATGGATTGTATACGGGGGGTATGGATTGTATACGGGGGGTATGGATTGTATACGGGGGGTATGGATTGTATACGGGAGGTATGGATTGTATACGGGGGGTATGGATTGTATACGGGGGTATGGATTGTATACGGGGGGTGTATGGATTGTATACGGGGGGTGTATGGATTGTATAAGGCGGGTATGGATTGTATACGGGGGTATGGATTGTATACGGGGGTGTATGGATTGTATAAGGCGGGTATGGATTGTATACGGGGGTATGGATTGTATACGGGGGTATGGATTGTATACGGGGGAGGGGTATGGATTGTATACGGGGGGTATGGATTGTATACGGGGGGTATGGATTGTATACAGGGGGGTGTATGGATTGTATAAGGCGGGTATGGATTGTATACGGGGGTATGGATTGTATACGGGGGTATGGATTGTATACGGGGGAGGGGTATGGATTGTATATGGGGGGTTGTATGGATTGTATACGGGGTGTATGGATTGTATATGGGGGGTTGTATGGATTGTATACGGGGGTATGGATTGTATACAGGGGGGTGTATGGATTGTATACAGGGGGGTGTATGGATTGTATACGGGGGGTATGGATTGTATACAGGGGTATGGATTGTATACAGGGGGGTGTATGGATTGTATACGGGGGTATGGATTGTATACGGGGGGTATGGATTGTATACGGGAGGTATGGATTGTATACGGGGGGTATGGATTGTATACGGGAGGTATGGATTGTATACGGGGGGTATGGATTGTATACGGGGGGTGTATGGATTGTATATGGGGGGTGTATGGATTGTATAAGGCGGGTATGGATTGTATACGGGGGTATGGATTGTATACGGGGGGGTATGGATTGTATACGGGGGGTGTATGGATTGTATAAGGCGGGTATGGATTGTATACGGGGGGTACGGATTGTATACGGGGGGTGTATGGATTGTATAAGGCGGGTATGGATTGTATACGGGGGTATGGATTGTATACGGGGGTATGGATTGTATACGGGGGAGGGGTATGGATTGTATACGGGGGAGGGGTATGGATTGTATATGGGGGGTATGGATTGTATACAGGGGGGTGTATGGATTGTATACGGGGGTATGGATTGTATACGGGGGTATGGATTGTATACGGGGGGTATGGATTGTATATGGAGGTATGGATTGTATACGGAGGAGGGGTATGGATTGTATACAGGGGGGTATGGATTGTATACGGGGGGTATGGATTGTATACAGGGGGGTGTATGGATTGTATACGGGGGTATGGATTGTATACGGGGGGTATGGATTGTATACGGGGGTATGGATTGTATACGGGGGGTATGGATTGTATACGGGGGTATGGATTGTATACGGGGGGTATGGATTGTATACGGGGGGTATGGATTGTATACGGGGATATGGATTGTATACAGGGGGGGTATGGATTGTATACGGGGGGTACGGATTGTATACGGGAGGTATGGATTGTATACGGGGGAGGGGTATGGATTGTATACGGGGGGTATGGATTGTATAAGGCGGGTATGGATTGTATACTGGGGAGGGGTATGGATTGTATACTGGGGAGGGGTATGGATTGTATACGGGGGAGGGGTATGGATTGTATACGGGGGAGGGGTATGGATTGTATACGGGGGGTATGGATTGTATACGGGGGGTATGGATTGTATACAGGGGGGTGTATGGATTGTATACGGGGGGGTATGGATTGTATACGGGGGTATGGATTGTATATGGGGGGTATGGATTGTATACGGGGGGTGTATGGATTGTATATGGGGGGTATGGATTGTATACGGGAGGTATGGATTGTATACGGGGGGGTATGGATTGTATACGGGTGGTGTATGGATTGTATACGGGAGGTATGGATTGTATACGGGGGTATGGATTGTATATGGGGGGTATGGATTGTATACGGGGGTATGGATTGTATACGGGGGTGTATGGATTGTATACGGGGGTATGGATTGTATACGGGAGGTATGGATTGTATACGGGAGGTATAGATTGTATATGGGGGGTATAGATTGTATACGGGGGGTATGGATTGTATACGGGGGTATGGATTGTATACGGGGGGTGTATGGATTGTATACGGGGGTATGGATTGTATACGGGGGGGGGTATGGATTGTATATGGGGGGTATGGATTGTATACGGGGGTATGGATTGTATACGGGGGTATGGATTGTATATGGGGGGTATGGATTGTATACGGGGGGTATGGATTGTATACGGGGGGTATGGATTGTATACGGGGGAGGGGTATGGATTGTATACGGGGGGTATGAATTGTATACAAGGGTATGGATTGTATACGGGGGAGGGGTATGGATTGTATACGGGGGGGTATGGATTGTATACGGGGGTATGGATTGTATACGGGGGTATGGATTGTATACGGGGGAGGGGTATGGATTGTATACGGGGGGTATGGATTGTATACGGGGGATGGATTGTATAAGGGGGGTATGGATTGTATACGGGGGTATGGATTGTATACAGGGGTATGGATTGTATACAGGGGGGTGTATGGATTGTATACGGGGGTATGGATTGTATACGGGGGTATGGATTGTATACGGGGGAGGGGTATGGATTGTATACGGGGGTATGGATTGTATACGGGGGAGGGGTATGGATTGTATACGGGGGGTATGGATTGTATACGGGGTGTATGGATTGTATACGGGGGGTTGTATGGATTGTATACGGGGGTATGGATTGTATACAGGGGGGTGTATGGATTGTATACAGGGGGTGTATGGATTGTATACGGGGGGTATGGATTGTATACAGGGGTATGGATTGTATACAGGGGGGTGTATGGATTGTATACGGGGGTATGGATTGTATACGGGGGTATGGATTGTATACGGGAGGTATGGATTGTATACAGGGGGGAAGAATTGTATGCGGGGGGGGTATGGATTGTATACGGGGGGTATGGATTGTATACGGGGGGTATGGATTGTATACGGGGGTATGGATTGTATACGGGGGGTATGGATTGTATACGGGGGTATGGATTGTATACGGGGGGTATGGATTGTATACGGGGGGGGGTATGGATTGTATACGGGGGAGGGGTATGGATTGTATACGGGGGAGGGGTATGGATTGTATACGGGGGGTATGGATTGTATACGGGGGTATGGATTGTATACGGGGGGGGGTATGGATTGTATACGGGGGTATGGATTGTATACGGGGAGGGGTATGGATTGTATACGGGGGATATGGATTGTATACGGGGGGTATGGATTGTATACGGGGGAGGGGTATGGATTGTATACGGGGGAGGGGTATGGATTGTATACGGGGGGTATGGATTGTATACGGGGGAGGGGTATGGATTGTATACGGGGGGTATGGATTGTATACGGGGAGGGGTATGGATTGTATACGGGGGGTATGGATTGTATACGGGGGGTATGGATTGTATACGGGGGGTATGGATTGTATACGGGGGGTATGGATTGTATACGGGGGAGGGGTATGGATTGTATACGGGGGGTATGGATTGTATACGGGGGTATGGATTGTATACGGGGGTAGGGATTGTATACGGGGGGTATGGATTGTATACGGGGGTATGGATTGTATACGGGGGGTATGGATTGTATACGGGGGAGGGGTATGGATTGTATACGGGGGGTATGGATTGTATACGGGGGTATGGATTGTATACGGGGGGTATGGATTGTATACGGGGGGGGTATGGATTGTATACGGGGGGTATGGATTGTATAGGGGGTATGGATTGTATACGGGGGTATGGATTGTATACGGGGGTATGGATTGTATACGGGGGGGTATGGATTGTATACGGGGGGTATGGATTGTATACGGGGGTATGGATTGTATACGGGGGGGTATGGATTGTATACGGGGGGTATGGATTGTATACGGGGGTATGGATTGTATACGGGGGGTATGGATTGTATACGGGGGAGGGGTATGGATTGTATACAGGTGTATGGATTGTATACGGGGGGTATGGATTGTATACGGGGGGTATGGATTGTATACGGGGGTATGGATTGTATACGGGGGGGTATGGATTGTATACGGGGGGTGTATGGATTGTATACGGGGAGGGGTATGGATTGTATACGGGGTGTATGGGTTGTATACGGGGGGTATGGATTGTATACGGGGGAGGGGTATGGATTGTATACGGGGGTATGGATTGTATACGGGAGGTATGGATTGTATACGGGTGTATGGATTGTATACGGGGGGTATGGATTGTATACGGGGGTATGGATTGTATACGGGGGAGGGGTATGGATTGTATACGGGGGAGGGGTATGGATTGTATACGGGGGAGGGGTATGGATTGTATACGGGGGAGGGGTATGGATTGTATACGGGGGTATGGATTGTATACGGGGGGTATGGATTGTATACGGGGGAGGGGTATGGATTGTATACAGGGGGGGTATGGATTGTATACGGGGGGTATGGATTGTATACGGGGGGTATGGATTGTATACGGGGGAGGGGTATGGATTGTATACGGGGGTATGGATTGTATACGGGAGGTATGGATTGTATACGGGGGGTATGGATTGTATACGGGGGAGGGGTATGGATTGTATACGGGGGGTATGGATTGTATACGGGGGTATGGATTGTATACAGGGGTATGGATTGTATACAGGGGGGTGTATGGATTGTATACGGGGGTATGGATTGTATACGGGGGTATGGATTGTATACGGGGGGTATGGATTGTATACGGGGGTATGGATTGTATACGGGGGAGGGGTATGGATTGTATACGGGTGTATGGATTGTATACGGGGGTATGGATTGTATACAGGGGGGTGTATGGATTGTATACGGGGGGTATGGATTGTATACGGTGGTATGGATTGTATACAGGGGGGTGTATGGATTGTATACGGGGGTATGGATTGTATACGGGGGTATGGATTGTATATGGGGGGTATGGATTGTATACGGGGGGTATGGATTGTATACGGGGGGTATGGATTGTATACGGGGGAGGGGTATGGATTGTATACGGGGGAGGGGTATGGATTGTATACGGGGGTATGGATTGTATATGGGGGGTATGGATTGTATACGGGGGGGTATGGATTGTATACGGGGAGGGGTATGGATTGTATACAGGGGTATGGATTGTATACGGGGGAGGGGTATGGATTGTATACGGGGGGTATGGATTGTATACGGGGGTATGGATTGTATACGGGGGGTATGGATTGTATACGGGGGAGGGGTATGGATTGTATACGGGGAGTATGGATTGTATACGGGGGTATGGATTGTATACGGGGGTATGGATTGTATACAGGGGGGTGTATGGATTGTATACGGGGGTATGGATTGTATACGGGGGTATGGATTGTATACAGGGGGGTGTATGGATTGTATACGGGGGGTATGGATTGTATACGGGGGTATGGATTGTATACAGGGGGGTGTATGGATTGTATACGGGGGTATGGATTGTATACGGGGGTATGGATTGTATACGGGGGGTATGGATTGTATACGGGGGTATGGATTGTATACGGGGGAGGGGTATGGATTGTATACGGGTGTATGGATTGTATACGGGGGTATGGATTGTATACAGGGGGGTGTATGGATTGTATACGGGGGGTATGGATTGTATACGGTGGTATGGATTGTATACAGGGGGGTGTATGGATTGTATACGGGGGTATGGATTGTATACGGGGGTATGGATTGTATATGGGGGGTATGGATTGTATACGGGGGGTATGGATTGTATACGGGGGGTATGGATTGTATACGGGGGAGGGGTATGGATTGTATACGGGGGAGGGGTATGGATTGTATACGGGGGTATGGATTGTATATGGGGGGTATGGATTGTATACGGGGGGGTATGGATTGTATACGGGGAGGGGTATGGATTGTATACAGGGGTATGGATTGTATACGGGGGAGGGGTATGGATTGTATACGGGGGGTATGGATTGTATACGGGGGTATGGATTGTATACGGGGGGTATGGATTGTATACGGGGGAGGGGTATGGATTGTATACGGGGAGTATGGATTGTATACGGGGGTATGGATTGTATACGGGGGGTATTGATTGTATACGGGGGGTATGGATTGTATACGGGGGGTATGGATTGTATACGGGGGTATGGATTGTATACGGAGGGGGTATTGATTGTATACGGGGAGGGGTATGGATTGTATACGGGGGTATGGATTGTATACGGGGGAGGGGTATGGATTGTATACGGGGGGTATGGATTGTATACGGGGGGTATGGATTGTATACGGGGGGTATGGATTGTATAAGGGGGATATGGATTGTATACGGGGGAGGGGTATGGATTGTATACGGGGGTATGGATTGTATACGGGGGGTATGGATTGTATACGGGGGAGGGGTATGGATTGTATACGGGGGAGGGGTATGGATTGTATACGGGGGAGGGGTATGGATTGTATACGAGGGGAATGGATTGTATACGGGGGAGGGGTATGGATTGTATACGGGGGAGGGGTATGGATTGTATACGGGGGAGGGGTATGGATTGTATACGGGGGGGGGTATGGATTGTATACGGGGGAGGGGTATGGATTGTATACGGGGGAGGGGAGGACAATGTCTGACCTCTGGCTCCTCCCTGTTTCTTTTCTGAGAGCCTCCTGACCCCTCCCATCTTTTGGCTCCTCCTCTCTGAGGGAGTTTCCTACTCTTCCATGACTCCTCCTCTATGAACTCTCCAGGCTCCTCCTCTCTCAGTAATCGGATTGGCAGGATTTGTCTGGGATGTGGGGGAGGGGTTTGTATTTCAGAGAAGAGAAAGACAGGGGGCGGGATCACAACTTACAGGAGCGCGCACACCCCGCCCTCTCCGTTACTTCTTAAACGAGCCCCGCCTATAGGCTACGTCACCTTTCCTGCGCTGGGTGACGTCATCTCTGCGGGCAGCGCTGACAGTGAAGAGGGAGGCGGACCGCGGGGAGAGCAGGGACCGGATTAACCCTTCCTGAGCCGGGGAGGGGCGGGGCTCCATATGGGGCGACACCGGCAGGTGAGACGCCGAAATCTCCCCCTCCCCCCTCCATATACACTGTACACCCCTCCCCCCTCAATATACACTGTACACCCCTCCCCCCCTCCATATACACTGTACACCCCTCCCCCCTCCATATACACTGTACACCCCTCCCCCCTCCATATACACTGTACACCCCTCCCCCCTCCATATACACTGTACACCCCTCCCCCCCCTCCATATACACTGTACACCCCTCCCCCCCTCCATATACACTGTACACCCCTCCCCCCTCCATATACACTGTACACCCCTCCCCCCTCCATATACACTGTACACCCCTCCCCCCTCCATATACACTGTACACCCCTCCCCCCCCCCCCATATACACTGTACACCCCTCCCCCCTCCATATACACTGTACACCCCTCCCCCCCCTCCATATACACTGTACACCCCTCCCCCCCTCCATATACACTGTACACCCCTCCCCCCCTCCATATACACTGTACACCCCTCCCCCCTCCATATACACTGTACACCCCTCCCCCCTCCATATACACTGTACACCCCTCCCCCCTCCATATACACTGTACACCCCTCCCCCCCTCCATATACACTGTACACCCCTCCCCCCTCCATATACACTGTACACCCCTCCCCCCTCCATATACACTGTACACCCCTCCCCCCCCCCATATACACTGTACACCCCTCCCCCCTCCATATACACTGTACACCCCTCCCCCCCTCCATATACACTGTACACCCCTCCCCCCCTCCATATACACTGTACACCCCTCCCCCCCTCCATATACACTGTACACCCCTCCCCCCTCCATATACACTGTACACCCCTCCCCCCTCCATATACACTGTACACCCCTCCCCCTCCATATACACTGTACACCCCTCCCCCTCCATATACACTGTACACCCCTCCCCCTCCATATACACTGTACACCCCTCCCCCCTCCATATACGCTGTACACCCCTCCCCCCCTCCATATACACTGTACACCCCTCCCCCCCTCCATATACACTGTACACCCCTCCCCCCTCCATATACACTGTACACCCCTCCCCCCCTCCATATACACTGTACACCCCTCCCCCTCCATAATACACCCCTCCCCCCCATATACACTGTACACCCCTCCCCCCCTCCATATACACTGTACACCCCTCCCCCCCCTCCATATACACTGTACACCCCTCCCCCCCTCCATATACACTGTACACCCCTCCCCCCCATATACACTGTACACCCCTCCCCCCCATATACACTGTACACCCCTCCCCCCCTCCATATACACTGTACACCCCTCCCCCCCTCCATATACACTGTACACCCCTCCCCCCCCATATACACTGTACACCCCTCCCCCCCTCCATATACACTGTACACCCCTCCCCCTCCATATACACTGTACACCCCTCCCCCCTCCATATACACTGTACACCCCTCCCCCCTCCATATACACTGTACACCCCTCCCCCCTCCATATACACTGTACACCCCTCCCCCCTCCATATACACTGTACACCCCTCCCCCTCCATATACACTGTACACCCCTCCCCCCCTCCATATACACTGTACACCCCTCCCCCCTCCATATACACTGTACACCCCTCCCCCTCCATATACACTGTACACCCCTCCCCCTCCATATACACTGTACACCCCTCCCCCCCTCCATATACACTGTACACCCCTCCCCCCCATATACACTGTACACCCCTCCCCCCTCCATATACACTGTACACCCCTCCCCCCTCCATATACACCGTACACCCCTCCCCCCTCCATATACACTGTACACCCCTCCCCCCTCCATATACACTGTACACCCCTCCCCCCTCCATATACACTGTACACCCCTCCCCCTCCATATACACTGTACACCCCTCCCCCCTCCCATATACACTGTACACCCCTCCCCCCTCCATATACACTGTACACCCCTCCCCCCTCCATATACACCGTACACCCCTCCCCCCTCCATATACACTGTACACCCCTCCCCCCTCCATATACACTGTACACCCCTCCCCCCTCCATATACACTGTACACCCCTCCCCCTCCATATACACTGTACACCCCTCCCCCCTCCATATACACTGTACACCCCTCCCCCCTCCATATACACTGTACACCCCTCCCCCCCTCCATATACACTGTACACCCCTCCCCCCTCCATATACACTGTACACCCCTCCCCCCTCCATATACACTGTACACCCCTCCCCCCTCCATATACACTGTACACCCCTCCCCCCCCTCCATATACACTGTACACCCCTCCCCCCTCCATATACACTGTACACCCCTCCCCCCCCCCATATACACTGTACACCCCTCCCCCCTCCATATACACTGTACACCCCTCCCCCTCCATATACACTGTACACCCCTCCCCCCTCCATATACACTGTACACCCCTCCCCCCCTCCATATACACTGTACACCCCTCCCCCCTCCATATACACTGTACACCCCTCCCCCCTCCATATACACTGTACACCCCTCCCCCTCCATATACACTGTACACCCCTCCCCCTCCATATACACTGTACACCCCTCCCCCCTCCCATATACACTGTACACCCCTCCCCCCCTCCATATACACTGTACACCCCTCCCCCCTCCATATACACTGTACACCCCTCCCCCCCTCCATATACACTGTACACCCCTCCCCTCCGCTCCATATACACTGTACACCCCTCCCCCTCCATATACACTGTACACCCCTCCCCCCTCCATATACACTGTACACCCCTCCCCCTCCGCTCCATATACACTGTACACCCCTCCCCCCCTCCATATACACTGTACACCCCTCCCCCTCCATATACACTGTACACCCCTCCCCCCCCCCATATACACTGTACACCCCTCCCCCCTCCATATACACTGTACACCCCTCCCCCTCCATATACACTGTACACCCCTCCCCCCTCCATATACACTGTACACCCCTCCCCCCCCCCATATACACTGTACACCCCTCCCCCCCCCCCCCATATACACTGTACACCCCTCCCCCTCCATATACACTGTACACCCCTCCCCCCTCCATATACACTGTACACCTCCCCTCCCCCTCCATATACACTGTACACCCCTCCCCCCTCCATATACACTGTACACCCCTCCCCCCCCTCCATATACACTGTACACCCCTCCCCCCTCCATATACACTGTACACCCCTCCCCCCTCCATATACACTGTACACCCCTCCCCCCTCCATATACACTGTACACCCCTCCCCCCCTCCATATACACTGTACACCCCTCCCCCCTCCATATACACTGTACACCCCTCCCCCCCCATATACACTGTACACCCCTCCCCCCCTCCATATACACTGTACACCCCTCCCCCCTCCATATACACTGTACACCCCTCCCCCCTCCATATACACTGTACACCCCTCCCCCCCTCCATATACACTGTACACCCCTCCCCCCTCCATATACACTGTACACCCCTCCCCCCTCCATATACACTGTACACCCCTCCCCCCTCCATATACACTGTACACCCCTCCCCCCCCCATATACACTGTACACCCCTCCCCCCTCCATATACACTGTACACCCCTCCCCCCCTCCATATACACTGTACACCCCTCCCCCCTCCATATACACTGTACACCCCTCCCCCCCTCCATATACACTGTACACCCCTCCCCCTCCATATACACTGTACACCCCTCCCCCCTCCATATACACTGTACACCCCTCCCCCCTCCATATACACCTGTACACCCCTCCCCCCCTCCATATACACTGTACACCCCTCCCCCCCCATATACACTGTACACCCCTCCCCCCCCCCCCCCCCATATACACTGTACACCCCTCCCCCTCCATATACACTGTACACCCCCTCC